>NW_020837951.1:13481953-13769666 GCF_003676395.1 Aethalodelphis obliquidens
AGGAGTCCCCAACTCACCATGACACTTCAGGAAGGGTGTCAATATTTGTTGCAGGAGCATCTTTCTCTCTTCACTTCACCAGACTTTCCCACCATAGCCTACAATCCCATATTATCCCAATTATTGTCCATAGCCTTTGTAAAGTTACTTGATACCGCAGCTGTACAAACACTTTGGAGTAATGGATTTCTTTTTTCTTTAGAATTTGGTGTTGTGAATTTTAGAAATTTATAAAGCAAAGAAAGGAATTGAAAAGTTATGTTTCACAGAAAACATTAAGTCACAGTCCATGTATCTTTTTTCACTTTTTTCCTTTTCAGGTCAGGACCAAGGACCCAGATCTTCCAGAAGAAAATCAGGCCAGCGAAGATTACCGAGCAATAGCATATTCATCTCTCAGCCAAAGTTATCTTTATATTGACTGGACTGAAAACTATAAACCTTTGCTTGTGGGAGAACATCTGAATATTGTTGTTACCCCCAGAAGTCCATATATTGACAAAATAACTCACTATAATTACTTGGTAAGTATATAATGATAGATTTACATCTATCTATTCCCCCACCTGATTTTCCTTTGCTTATAGAAAAGCGTTAGAATGATCCCTTACATATATTCTTACAAAGCACTTTCAAAAACATCATCTAATTTGATAATCAGTTTTTCAAAAGCCTTTGAGACAGGGAATGATTTTCATGACTACTTCACAGATGAAGAAACTGAGGGACAAAGAGGTTAAAGACTCACTACAGTCACTCAGATGGGAAGAGGAAGGTTGTGATTAGATTAGACCTGGGAACCTCTGACTGTGTTATATGCCTTTCACCAAAGACAGCCTGATTCCTCCATAGAGAGAGCTTGATTAAATTCTCACATTACCTCTGCTCTACTTCATGGCCAAAGATTACACGCCTAGACCCATTTAAAATATGTGCATTTCACTGGAAAAAAGAGGGGACCCAAATCCTGCTCTTAAGGGTTGAGTCATATCATACCTGCTCCAGCAACATCCCTGTTACATCACTTAAATTAATCGGAGGTGTCAGTCAAGGCCATCAGTGAAAGGTAGGAAAGAATGTAAAAAAAATGTTAAGGGCTTCCTGACAATTACCCAAGAAATGGAATTAATTATTCTGATGATCAGGCCAAACAGGTGATGATGATTTTTTCAACGGTTTTGAAGAAGAAATTAAAAAATAAATGAGGACCATACTGACTGATGAATAATTAGGGGACTTGTTTAGGGACTACATACCAAAACCACATACACAGTCCTGTTCTCTAAGGACAATTTAAGGGATCTCTGAGGACATTTTGGCTTCATATGATTTTTAGGGTTTTTTTTTTTTTTTAAACTCACACCTCCAGTTTAGAACCTAACCTCTGGCTTTAAAACTTAAGGCCAGAAATTAGGGAAAAATAAGATGCACTCTACCTCCTCATCTACATTTTTTAATCAACTAAACAAGTAGATGTTAATGACAGTGTGATGACTTTAAACAGATTTGAGGTCAAATTTTAGCTCTCTGAATTCGTAGCTAGGTGGTTTTGAACTGAAATCAGTATGACATTTAATTACTTCCTGAACCTCAGTCCCTTTATCTACACAATGGAGATAGTATTCCTATCCTTCTGGTTATTACGGGAACTAAAAGAGTTAATTAAATGTACAGTTCCTGGAACATAGTAGGTCCATACAATGTTAACTTTCTTTTTCTTTAACGTAATTTCTACTCCAGCTCCAAGCTCCATCCTGAAGTAAATGTTTTGTTTTTGTAATTACCGTTGCTACTGCTGTTTATTTTTAGATTTTATCCAAGGGCAAAATCGTTCACTTTGGCACAAGGGATAAACTTTCAGATTCAGATTATCAAAGTATAAACATTCCAGTGACACAGAACATGGTTCCTTCAGCTCGTCTCCTGGTCTATTACATCGTAACAGGAGAACAGACCGCAGAATTAGTGTCCGACTCAGTCTGGTTAAATATTGAAGAAAAGTGTGGCAACCAGCTCAAGGTAAGCCACAAACTGTAAGTCACAATCCAACTTTCTTCTGAATAAAGGGGCTGTAAATGCAGCTATCTGTGAAGTTTTTGTGTCATACAAATGATATTTTCTTTTTCAAATGACCTTATAGGTTCATCTGTCTCCAAGTACAGATACATATTCCCCTGGCCAACATGTATCTCTTAATATGGCAACTGAGTTGGATTCCTGGGTGGCTTTAATGGCAGTGGACAGTGCTATATATGGGGTGCAAAGGACAGCCAAGAAACCCCTGGAAAGAGTTAAGTAGTGCATGGCCTTGGTTACTGGGGTGGCCCTATGCAGTGCTTCACAAAGTGTGGCCACTAGGGTAAGTCGTGGGGGAAGAATTAAGGGAAGACTAGACCTGCTTTTCTATAGTCTACTCAAAACAGTGACTCTTAGGAAGGTAAGCCATCCTCACATTAGTCTCTAAAGCCCAGGTCTATCCATTTTTACTTTTCCAAGTATGGAGTTAGGTACTTTAAAAACATATGCCATGATAGCAATTACATTCATGGGCAAAGTGCCATTGATTGGGAGGGTTTGGAGATTTGGGAGCAGGGAGCTTTATAGTAGCAGCAACAGAGAAGAATGAATAGGCAACCACTGGGGGTTTTTTGGGTTTTGTGTCCTTTTTCTTACTCATTAAAATCTGTGGCCCAGAAGAATCTGAAAATGATTCACTTCCCCCAAGTTCCCATTTATCTCCCCTAAGCTCTGCTTCTATTTTCTAGGCTTGAATTTCTTTGAAGGAGGAAGAAAGAACTGAGAAACTATTAAGTTAAAAACATTCAGAAAGGAAAAAATGTTTGGGGTCAAAATTAAAACTGGAAAAAGCCTCCCCCCGCAAACAAGTTCTCACCCACTTATAACCTAGAGCCCTCTTCCCCAAAATACAAGAGATTGTGCTCTTTTTTCTTTTAGCGACTTAAAAATTAGCTTGTTTATTAATTCACTTATTCACATATTCACTCATTTATTCTTTTTTGGACATTATATTGATTGCAGTATGCATTCTGTGTACAAAACAGCATGGGGTCAATTTCGAAGAATCACCTCATCAAAGCTTAAGACTTAGTTCTTGATTTAATTTTGAATAGGTATGTATTTCTAAATACAAAAGGACAAAATAAAGGAATGAAGTTGGGAAATTTGGTCTTTGACCATTTGATAAATGAGTGGGCTGTGCATTTCACAGATTTGTTAAAACCATGTAACAACTTGTACCTTTAGTTTTTCAGAGGAATGATTTCCACATCTGAATAGGCTCACCGTTTTGCCTTTAGTTAATTCCTAAGAATTATTAAATTAACTAACTACCTCTGGACAGGTATTTCAAACTTTAGAGAAGAGTGACCTGGGCTGCGGGGCAGGTGGTGGCCGCAACAATGCAGATGTATTCCACCTGGCTGGACTCACCTTCCTCACCAACGCAAACGCAGATAACTCCCAAGAAAATGGTAAAACACTCAGTACTTTTTGTTTATTCTTCAAATTGATTACTGAAATTTACATGGATGATTTGCCTCCCAGACCTAAGTTTTGTCCCTCCTCCAGAATATTCTCTAAACTGATCTTATAATGGCATGACTAGGTAACTCCTCTGTATAAAATGTTTCATTAGCCTTCAAGATACAGTACAAATTCTTTACTGTAATACTCAAGGCCTTCCACGATCCTCTCTCCAGCTCTTCCCAGCTGTTTCTCATCTCACTCTACATGACCTTATGTCTAAGCCATACAGAACCAAGGTAGTTATGGGTGGCACTATTTTACATCTTTGGGCCTTTCCTTATTAGGACTGCTTTCCCTTTTATTAGCCTGAAGAAGCTAGAAGAAGAATCATCTCCTTGATTTGGCCTCTTCCCCATATAGAATTGATCATTGCCTCCTCCTTTAATAGGGGGAATACTATAGGGAGGACTAGATGTATTTATAGCAGTGCATCATTGTACATTCTTACACTTAATTACACACCTTGTCTCAGTCACTGCACTGGGAGCTCTTTAAGGGCAAGGACCACATCTTAATCATCTTCTTTCTGTGGTTTTAAAATTGTTCATAATTATACATGATACTATTATTTGTAATAATATAAACACCAAAAATAATTAAAATACCATACCTAACAGAAACATGGCTCACTCTAAAAGCTTAGATATTTCCTTGTAATCAGTGGATCAAAAAGGTTGCAGGATTAAAAACCAAATTCAGATCAAACAAGTCAAACTGTGTGACAATAGATTGTGAGCCCCTCTAAAAACAAGTCATATTGAGATGTGTAGTGTGCGGTGCCTAGTCGAAAGTAGGCTCTCAATGTTTGTTGAATGAATGACGTGAATGTTTTAAAAAGTTAAATAATTTCACGGAATTTTGTGGTTTTTGAGATTTTATCTCCTTTCTCCCTTCTTTTTCTTTATCTTTTTAAAACAGATGAACCTTGTAAAGAAATTCTCAGGCCAAAAAGAATGCTGAAAATGAAGATAGAGGAAGAAGGTACTCTAAAAGTTTCATGTGATTGCCAAAAGGTTATGATCGTGTCATTCAAAAGCTGGAGAAAAGTAAACATTATCTAATTTCTCCTAATTCAAATAGAATGGGTGAAAAGAAAGATATGTACAGACATCTAGCTCACCTCCCCTGGAAAGGTTAATCCAAATTAATCCAATAGTTCATTTGCCATAACCTTAATCTGAGGGAAATAGGTCTTTGTTATTTCTATCTCTAAAATATAAAAGATTAACTTTTATTTGTCACAAATATTTCCTCTCTGTAAACTTCATCTAGTAATTAAAATCATATGCTTCCATTTTATTCTAACAAAATCCATGATTTAAGTAACTTTGAGATATACCTGGAAGTCTATCTCTTCTTGCATACACTTAACAGTTAAGAGTATTTTAGATAATTTTGGGTGGGGAAATAATCCCAACAGAAATTATTTTTAAGTATTATTTAAACAGAGATATGATAATTGGCAATGCTACAATAGAAAGAACATTGAGCCAGCAGTCAGTGCCCTGAGCTCAACTAATAAAGATGTTTATAGTAGTACAATAATACTTTCCATCTGTATATGAGTCATTTAAATTCTAACCTTCATTCTAAGTTTTAATGATATGAAAAGAGAGATACTGATTAATCGAAGCACTTATGATGAGGAAAGATGCCACTGGTGAAGAAATGTTTGAAACCACAAACCACAAGAAATGTTTGAATAAAATAGGATTTTTAGCTTGAAGAAGAACATACTTGTATAGTGATGATAACTATCTTCAGATATTTGCAGGCTTCTCAGATCATTAACTTATTTTAATCAAAGGGTGCTGAACCCAAGGTGCCAGTTTCAAAAGTCAGTACTCAGCTTAGTTGCAGGAAGCCCTTAACCATTTAGTGCAAATCAGAGTGGACTACCTTATGACGCCATATTCTCCCATTCCTAGGGTAGTTCCAAAGCGGGCCTGGACAGTCAACTAGCCATGGCTCTTGTGGGGCTGGGGTCCTATGACAGCAGAAATCCAGTATCCCTCAAGAGCCTTTCTAAGCTTGAGATGTTTTGACTCTATGCATAATCAAGGGCACTTGAATTATTACCATTTCAGCTGCTAAATACAAAGATAGAATGTTGAAGAAATGTTGTCGTGATGGAGCCTATCGTAATGATGATGAAAACTGTGAGCAGCGAGCCGCTCGGATTAAGATAGGCCCAAGATGCGTCAAAGTTTTCAAGAACTGTTGTGCCATCGCAAGCCAGATCCGTGCTGCCGACTCTGGTAAAATTATCCAATTGGGAAGGCTACGTAAGTTTGACATTTTCGATTGGAAAATATGGGGAAATTGATGTAATTTTATGCTTCCAAAAAAGGTGGTTTACATGCTCTATTTAAAATGGGAAGTAGAAAAGATAACTTGCAAATGCTGTTAAGAAAAAAATTTTGTTGTCATTTTTGGGAATCAGAAGAGGTATATATAGTACAGAGCAGAGTGCACTAGTCCGTAGTCAAGACCCAGGCGAGTTTGAAGCTGACTCATTCTATAAACGTGAATGATTATTTATCCTCTCTGAGCCTCAATCTCCCCATTTTTTTTTTTTTCAATCTCCCCATTTTTAAAGCAAGAAGCTTGGGCCAGGTGATCTCTAATATGCCTTTGAGTTCTAAAATTCCATGGTTCTGTGATATTACAACCATTAAAAATTCTGTTTATACCTATACTGACCACATATAGCAAAAGATTTCTAAATGTAGCATAACCTTAAATGTACTCACATAAAGTTGAAATCTTATTTCAATTTCAACCACAATATATATTTTCAGAATTTATAGAACTCTCATTAACATGTTTTCAGAACTTTTAGGACTTTCAATTCATTTATATACAGTCAAAACAAACAAAAGCAGAGTGACAGATCCTGTTTGATTGTTTTGCTTAACAGTATGTCTTTTTTGGTTGTTGTTACTTTTTTTCTTTTTTTAAATATTTATTTATTTATTTTTGGCTGCGTTGGGTCTTCGTTGCTGTGCACGGGCTTTCTCTAGTTGCGGTGAGCGGGGGCTATTCTTTTGTTGTGGTGCGCAGGCTTCTCGTTGCGGTGGCTTCTCTTGTTGCAGAGCATGGGCTCTAGGCGTGTGGGCTTCAGTAGCTGTGGCACGCGGGCTCAGTAGTTGTGGCTTGCGGGCTCTAGAGTGCAGGCTCGGTAGTTGTGGCGCATGGGTTTAGTTGTTCCACGTCATGTGAAATCTTCCCAGACCAGGGCTCAAACCTGTGTCCCCTGCACTGGCAGGCAGATTCTTAATCACTGTGCCACCAGGGAAGCCCTTAACAGTATGTCTTAAATGTCATCATTCTGAGTGGATACATTTCTGCATAAATAAATTCTTGTGGCCATTTATCAAAACCAGGTTATTAGATATATTTAGGTTGTTTTCAGGTTTTTGCTTATTACACGCAGTATTTTTTATGAACAATCTAGTACATATCCATTTTTCGTGGTCCAGTTTTTCAACTCTAATCATCTGGGTTGGCATCAGCTGCCTGGAATTCAGCCTCTGTAGCTCCCTCCTCTCTGTCCCTTGTTCTAGACAGCTTGGCCTCCCAAATTCCCATGGGTGGTGTTGCAACTCTGCCAGGGTCTGTATGCGTTTTTCTCCCTGCTCTAAAGCCTGTAAACTGCCTCCAGACAGTAAACCTGGATAATTTTAGGGTTCATCCAATCTGTCTCCCTTTTCTCAGGGATCACTGTCCTGGCTCACTTATGCTCTAATATTTGAAAGCTGTTGTGTCTGGTTTTCTAGTTTTCTTAAGGCAGAGGTGTAACTCCAGTCCCTATCAGTGCATCTTGGACAGAAGCAGACATTCTGTCCATTTTTATTATAGAAAATATAAATAAATTTCTGAGGTAAGGCAGAGAATAATATAAACCTCCCTATTTTACAAAATAAAAACAATTATTGCAATTTTTAAAATGCAAATAACTTTATAGACTAATTAGTATCTTGTATAATTTTCCGAACATGAAACATTTAGCAATTTAAAACACAGATTATTAAACATATTTTTATGCTTTATTCATTTTGTCAGTGTCACTAGTGGAGAAATCCTAAGGCCTTTATTGTTCTATTTTGAAATCACTAAACAAAATGTTTCATTGACCTTTCTGAAAATGTTTAAGCTATTGATTAATGTCCATATTTTAAAATTCAGCTCTAAGTAGAATTTGTGTTGTTTTTCCATAATCAAATATATTTTTCCCCCAGATATAAAGACTCTTTTACCAGTAACCAAACCAGAAATAAGGACTTATTTTCCAGAAAGCTGGTTATGGGAAGTTCATCATGTCCCCAAAAGGTATTATATTTCTTTGACTTTTCTCTGAAAAATATGGGAAAATGCAAATATTCTGACCAAAAATCTGGAAACTACCCATTTCCCAATATATTATTTAAGAGTTAAGATGATACCACCATTGGGTCAAATTTTATTTTACTTCTTTTTTTTTTAGCGTGTGATTTCTTCTAATAATTGGTTCCAGGTCATGATTAACTCTTGGGGAAGAAGGGTACCATTCCATTCAACTTCATTCCATTTCAGGTAGTCTTTACCGAGCACAACTGTGTGCTTTACACTGTATTATGCAGCTGTTTTCATCCTGAAATATCTGTAACTACAAAACATTGATTAATAGGGAGAAAGGTTCTTTTCTTGTTAAAGTCCTTTATTCAACACATGTTTATAGAATGCCTACTCTGTACCAGGCACTGAAAACAGTGCCCCTTCCCTGAGTGTCATCCTTCCTCAGGTCGTCCGGCGGGGGGAGGGGGGGTTGGGGGGGCTCAAAGCACAGACTTTCCAAGGAGCCATCAAGGCAGTGAGTTCCGGGCCTGACATCTGACTTCTAATGGGTCTCCTGGCCTCTACCCTTGTCCTGCCTGATTCCTCCTCCACAGTGTTGTCCACTTCATCTGACATTGCCCCTTGGCTAGCATTTCCCCTCGCAGACCTTTCCACCGCTGTCCCCCACCCAGTGATTGGATGTACTGCCCCTCTCAATTAACTCTGTTGCACATATCACACAATATAATAATGTCCTGTTTACCTGACTGTCTTCCACATTAAAATGTAAATACTTCCAGGGCAAGGACTAAATTCAGGTTAGTTTTATATTCAGGACCTGGCATAAGGTCCGGCTTCTAGAGGCACTAAAATAAATTTGTTGAATCAATGCATACTGCCTCTGAACTTTTAAAAAGTTTTATTGGTACAGTTATTACAGTGAATCGCAATTTATATACTGAACTATTTCTTCCACTAGACCGTGAACTGCTTGAGAGCAGGACTGTATCTATGAGAGCTGTGTACTCAGTATTTAGTGCTATGCTTGACACAAAGATGGTGCACAATAGCTGTTTGTTGAATGAGTATAAGCTTGATCTTAATCAGAAATTTTTAGTTATATCAACTTCGTTATGAGCAGTGTTAAGATGCATTAGTATTTTGCTTCCCTATTTTAGAACATACTACACAATAAACATAATTTTTTTCTTTGAATTGTATGTTTTGAATTTGCAATGTTTCAAAGACATCCTTCTGAATTTGAATTCTCATAATACAAGTGAAATATCTAAAAACATGGAATGAGTATAAGAGTTACTGAATAAACTTCTTGCTTGATTTTTCTTTAATACCTGATGAGATTTTGTTCTGTTGTGATTTTTTTTCTTTATTCTAAAGTAGTATGAAGCAAGAATTCTGTTAATGCAAGCTGTCAATTTGGGTTAATCAATGTTCCTCTGTATTTGAATATATCAACATTTTAACTTTCAGAAACCAGTTGCAGTTTGTGCTACCTGATTCTCTAACTACCTGGGAAATTCAAGGTGTTGGCATTTCAAATAGTGGTAAGCAAATTGAAGTTATATGCTCACGTAAGGAATGATTTGATTTGGCAAAATGCAGTTTTTTGTTATTGTCTTTTTAGTTTACACAGGACTTAAGTGGTGTCATTTATTAAAACCTATTTTTAATGTATTACAAAGAGACTTAGATGTGCCCACATCATGGACTGTATCAGTTTCTTCTTTTGTTCTTCTATTAGCCATCATTTTATAAATACTGATGTGAAGCCCCCATTTTCCTTTGTATTTTCTCAGTGAGTAGAAGATTCAGTAGAGTTAGAGAAAAATATGTAATTTCTCTCCTGGACTAGTGCCCTTTTGTGGTGATTTAGTGCAGACACTTTATAAATAATTTCAGGCTTGGCTTGTTTGCTCACTATATTTTGTTCTTATAAATCTTGGTTTCCACAATCAAAATTTTATGCCCATTAAACGGAACCAATAATGAATATCTAAAAAAGAGATGCTTTAGTTAATAAACATTCTCATGCCTTAAATAGAATTAAATATTTGTTGGACAAATGAAGTTTTCTGTTAATACCAATAATTATTGAATGAAGAACAGTGATAAAAGAATAGATCTTAAAAGTTCTTACCACAAGAAAAGAAATTTGTAATATGTGTGGTGGTGGATGTTAACTAGACTTATGTATACAAATATCGAATCATGTTGTACACCTGAAGCTAATATAATATTATACTTCAATTATAGCTCAATTTAAAAAAATCAGTGAGTAGAAAATTCAAGGACATGGGGTGTTAGGGCAGAGAAAAACATCATCTAACTTTCGTTTTTTCCTTGAAGCAAAGCAAATCTGAGACATTTTAGTACTAATAAGGCATTATGGGAATTCCCTAATATGCTTCAACTTTGCTTTCACTTTGGGCTGAAGGTATATGTGTTGCTGATACTCTCAAGGCAAAGGTGTTCAAAAACGTCTTCCTGGAAATGAATATACCATATTCTGTTGTACGAGGGGAACAGATCCAATTGAGTGGAACTGTTTATAACTATAGAACATCTGGAATTCGGGTAAGTATTTATGGTATGTTCAAATAAATGGAAAAAGTGAAGACGTCCCTGATTTTCTGAGAATTCTATTAATGGAATTATCACGTACACAGGCACACAAACTCAACTCAGTGAAGGAAAGAAGAAAAGAAGAAGAGTTAAGATAACTATTCATACAACTCCAATTCAATGAAGAATACAAGTCCTTAAGATAATCAATGTGCTGTGGAGGCTCAGAGAAAGATGAGATTACATTTGGTTCATTCATCACCCTGATCTCCTTACCTCTAACAACACTTTCCTTTCCTCCATTTTAGCCATTCACACTCTTCACTTTGCAGATCTTGTCTTCCCCCCAGAAAATATGATTTCAAACATCTCACCAACTGACCACCTCCTACCTATCCTTCTGACTCATTAACCTTGTTACTTTGTAGCTACAGTTCTACAGCATCATTGAAACCTCCAGCTCTGTGACTCCATTACTTTTTATTCTTCATTAGCCTTCTTATGCTAAAGTCTTTACTTCACTCCTTGTTCAGGTTAGAATTCATAAGCCATCATTATAGCCTCACTGATTAAAAACATGTCAACTCCCTTGATCCCCTTTTGCTCTGGGGTACACTCTGTGAAAAACTCCAGCCATGGCCAGACCCACCATTTGCCTTCTTTTTGCCAACACATTTCTAAACAGAGTTATACATTAGGCTGTCTGATTTCACTTGAAAATCACAATCACAAAATTTTATATAGGAACTCAATGCAGTCTGAAAATCTGACTCTTTTTTTCAAAGCTCTAATTTTATTCTTAGACATGAGTATTTCAGTGGTCTCCAAAAATTTCGCTTACAGCTCCCTAAATCTTTTTGGAAAAACTAAGTACCCCATTGGCACATTTTTAAATTGGCATCTAAAATTTTTCATCATAAATTCAAAAAAATATGCAAATTTATAACTCTGGGAATACTTGAGTATTGATATTTTAAAAATAAAACTGTTATATCAAAATTTTAAAGGTATATAGCAGAATCTAAATACCATAGCAATCCATTAAAAAATACCCAAATAAACTCTTGTGAACAACAAATTATATACCATTCCTTTTATCTGTGAACTCATATTTCCATTCCACTCTCCTAGTGTTATATATTTTACACTTGAATGTTTTCTATCGATCAGTCTCTCATACTTTGATGCAACAAAAATATGTACATACACTGAAATTGAATTATTTTTAAGTTTTATGATTATAAGTCTCTAAGTGTCAAATAATTGCTTGCTGATCTAGTTAAAAATGTATTCAGGTTTTGATAGGTATTATCCTGAATTTATAAATTACTGTAAGGGAAACTGACTTGTCTACAATATTGAATTTTTTACATCTCTTCATTCTTTTGCTTTATGTACTAGGTCAGGGGTCAGCAATCTATGGCCATGGGCCAAAACTGGCCTGCTCCCTCTTCTTTTATGGCCTATAAGATAAGAATGTTTTTCACATTTCTAAAAGGTTGAGGAGGAGAAGTAGAAGAAGAATATTTCATGGCACATGAAAGTTATATGAAATTCAAATTTCACTGTCCATAAATAAAGTTTAAAGCCACACCCATTGTGTAGGTATTATCCATGGCAGAGTTGAGTAGTTGTGACATAGACCGTATGTAGTGCTTTCGTTGCATTGCACTGCTGCTCAGAGCACCACAAAGTGCAATGACATAATTATAATTAGACAATATTTTAAGTGTCACACATCTCATGGTACTGCCATATTTTATTTAATTTTTAAACTATCAGTGCAGTATTCATCATATCAAAACAAGAAACAAGAACATCTGAGATATCTCAGGGTAATTACCAATTAATTACCTTTCCTCTTGAGTACAGATCACACTTTCCTATTTCTTTACATCTAGTAACTTCGCATTGACCCTTGGACTTTCTTAATGAAATGTTATAGAGACTCTGGATTCTATTACTATCCTCTGAAGAGTTTTCATCTTCGTTTGTGTGTTTTAGCAGGCAGTTGGCTGAATCAATCTCAAACTTTGAAATCTCATTTCAGTTCCTTTAGCCTTAGCTGGGATGCTTAGAGTCCGTGCTGTGCGTAGTTCAAGGGTTGACCAGGTTTGAGCAAAGTTTATATGGTGAACCTGGAGGTCCTTCACTTTTCCGCTGTGGTGGCTGCGCCATACTCTGTCCCCTGGTTCTTTAAGCCAATAAGATGGCAGGTTCTACTGGAGGTTTAGCTACTCCTTAAGGGACTAATGGTGACTGCCCTCAGGTTAAAACTGTAAAAAAATAGGACCCTCACACAGTGTCCCTCCTTTCTTCTGAGTGTCACCTTCTCTTCCAATCTCTAGTGCCTTCAGGTAGTTTTTGGTTTTTTTTAAATACGTATTTTGTCTAGAGCTTATAGTTATTATTTGCAGAAGAGTTATCCAAGTAGGAGCTACTTGGCTATTTCTGAAAGCAGAACCACTGCCAGAATTTTTGGTTTTTGGGTTTGTTTTTTTTTTTTTGATATTTGATATCAGTTTCAAAAGTTGCTATCTCAATTTACTAAGAGTTTTTATAATGAATTCATGTTGAATTTGATCAAATCACTCTTCTGTATCTAGCCTTACCTACCTTACCCCAGCTCTCCAGGGGGAATCATTGGCCTCCAGTGACCCAAAAGTCTTCTTTAACTCCTGCCTTACCCACCCTAGTTGTTGTGTTTCCCAAGAAGATAGTTAAGAGGGAAAAGGAGCTTACCGTTTTTGAGAAATTCCTCAAAATTAGTTGTTGAATGTTGTTACTCCTCCTTGTTTACCTGCTTGATTTATTCTGGATCTTACAGATTTATTATTTGGGGTATAGTTCTGTCAGTTCACTAGATTTTGGAGAGGAGATGAAAAATATTCACTGTTTGAGCCAGAAGTCAGTAGGTATCATTATTATCCCCATTACAAAGATGAAGAAATGGAGGGTCATGCAATGTGCTCTTGCCACACAGGAAGTGGCAGAGCCAAGATTTGAACCTAGGTCTTTCCGGAGCCAGAGTCTGGCTGTATAATGGGGTACAGGTGGGAAGTTAATAAGAGGCAAGATTGGAAAAGTTGGTCGGGGGCATATTAGGCAGGACCTTAAATGCCAAGAGATGGAGTTTCCAGTCTTTCATAAAACCATTTATTGAAAACCAAAGGCTGAGCTATAAGATACAAAGTTGAATAAGACACACAGAGTGCCTGAGACTGGGCTCCCACTGCCTAAAATATAAACATGTAGAGAGACAGTGTAACAAATGCTATCATGACAACATGAACAAAGAACTTCAGTAGTGTTGTACCCGATTTAGTAGGTAACAGTCTAAGGAAGGTTAGATGGTTCTGAGCCAGTGTTGAGCTTTCTAGACATCCTGTCACATTGCTAAGCTCTATGGCAACTGGTTGTGTGTTTTAGAAAATCTGAAATGAGCTTTCTCTACAGCCTTGGAATCTAAGGGATTATTTAACGAGTACCAGGGGAGAGTTTTTGTCCAGATGAATGTAATCAGGGCGTGCTTTCCTTATCATAAAATGTTTTGAAATAATTGTTCACTGGTGATATTTCAGTTCTGTGTTAAAATGTCTCCCGTGGAGGGAATCTGTTCATCGGGAAGCCCAGACATTGACCCTCAGGGGAAAAGTTCCTCCAAATGTCTGCCCCAGAGAATAGAGGGCTCCTCCAGCCACTTGGTGACCTTCAGCGTGCTTCCTCTGGAAATCGGCCTCCACAACATCAGCTTCTCACTGGAGACTTCTGTTGGAAACGAAATCTTAATAAAAACATTACGAGTGGTGGTAAGAAAATATGCTTTAAAAAAATTCTTTCAAAAACACTTTTTTCTTTCTGAAAAAAAAAGTTATCAGCAACTCATGCTTAAGTGATTCAGAAAGAGACACACAAAGAGAAAATTATAAAACAAACATAACAAAATGTTAACATTTGGGGGAATCTGGGTGGAGGTTATCTCAGATATTTTTGGACTATTCTTATAACTTTTCTTTAAGTCTGAAATTATGTTTTTAAAGTTTAAATAAAACAATGATGCTTGCTCATTGTAGAAAGCATGGAATACTGAAAAACCACAGAAAAGAAAATTAAGACCACCAAAAACCCCTACAACCAGAGATACCCGATTTTAACATTTTGGTATATAGTTTTCTGGAGTATTTTTTTCCCCCAACACATTCAGAAAATGTTTTGAAATCTGTGCCAGATATTATGCTAAATACTGGAGCTACAGCAATAAATAAGATGGGATCCATGCATTTATAGTTTAGAATTTATAGCCTAGAAAATTTTCCATTTTGTAAATGAGTAAACAGGCCAAAAAAGGAAGAAAACTATCATTTCTTAAGTACTGTTTACCCACACAGTCTGTTGAGAGTTTTCATGTTATCTTTTTAAGATTAAGATTCTTGGCAAGAATGTTAATGACAGAACTGGGTCTTCCGAGGTCTTCATTCTCTGAGTTCTGTTTTCAGCCATGAATTCACTTTGGTAAACATGTATTGACTTATTTTGTGCAAGGCACATTCTATTTTCTATACATCTTTGCATGGTGGTTCCATGCACAGATTCTGGAGCCACACTGCCTGCATTTGAATCCTGGCTCCACTAGCAGTGTGGCATCAGATAAGTTTCTTGATCTCTCTGGGTGTCAGTTTCCTCGTATGTCACGTGGGAGCACTACCCCATAGAGTATTTTTGAGGTTAAATGAGCTAATACATACAAAGCACTTAGATCAATTACCTGGCTTATAATAATTTCTATTTAAGTGTTTGCTCTGATCATCATGCAAATAGCCAGAAAATCTTATTCCTGGAGGTAGGCATATAAGTATTTAAACATACTTTGCCTTCTCCAAAAAAAAAAAGAATTTTTTAATTGGAAAAGTAGTCAAGTTGATTCAAGCATTCAGGTCATATAAATTTAATTATGTTCTTAACTGAATGATTTTTGCCTTTATTTTAGCCGGAAGGTGTCAAAAGGGAAAGTTATGCTGGCACTACTCTGGACCCAAAGGGTATCTACGGTAGGCAAAATGAGTTTGTATTTTATATGTTGTCTTTTGCCCTAGAGAGATGTGTAACCTGAAACACTATTTTTAAAAATGTTAATTGTATAGAATCAGAAATATCCACTTCTTAGTTCACTGCCATTTTTGATAGCATGTGTTATATTATAATCTGGATGGGTTTAGAACAAAGAAAAGTAATCCCATTAGGTTTTTGTTTGTTTGTTTTGCTGCATGGCGTGGGTTTCAGGATCTTATTTCCCCACCAGGGATCAAACCCAGGCAGTGAAAGTACCAAGCCCTAACCACTGGACCGCCAGGGAATTCCCAAAGTAACCCCATTAGTTTTAAATACAAAGCATTGAAATAGTAATCATTGCATGACTTCCCTTATAAATTAGTCATTTTACCATTCTATCCATCACAATAATAAGTTATATAATATTTTTTTATAGAACCATCAGTCCAAAGAACACCTAAGAAAAAGTCTTTTACATTCTTATCTAACATGCATTATTTGAAAACACAATAATGCTGATAAATTACTTAACAAAGCCATTCCTCATTGTTCCTGCTTCCTTGCTTTTCCTCCAGTTGAGATATTCTGAATCTTCCTTTTTTTTGGAATCTTCTTAAAGTTAGAATTGTGCAAACATTTGAGCACTTCATCAAGGCCTAAATACCTATGTATTTATGAAATTTAGAATGTTTTCAGTTAACAATTCTTTTCACCAAAAAAAGACAGACTACTGTAGTTCTTATTAAATGATTGAAATTTACCTTATTGTTGCATTGTATCATTCTTCTTTTCTTTCAGTGATACGGCAATGGAAAGAAAAAAAGTTTCCTTACAAATCAAGGCCACTATACTCAGAGTGCTATTTCCTCTAGGAAAGCAAAGAATTAATATTTACATTTCTAATCAGCTGAGTCCCATAAACTGAATAAGGATGACTTCATGCAAACTTTTTTCTCTAATCTTATCTTCACACAGACCTCCTCCCAGCCTGTGAAGGATATATGGGGAGATATATGACAAATTCTGAGGTTTTGGCCTCATGCAGTCACATCACACCTCAGAGCCACTGCTTCCTTTGTCTTCTCTTTCTCTTCCCCCTTATGCCTGCTATACTAACATTATTGCAAACAGCTTTCCAAAACAGCCCTGTCTTACCCATCCCAGCTGTGAACATCAGGCCCACAAGATGGCAATGATCTTTTATCGGGGAATAGATCTCTCCATCAAAAATCTTGGTTAAAAAAAAAGAATCTATGCCTCTTTCCAATCTTGTCACGTGACTTTTTTCCCTTATCATTTTAGACAACTTAGATTCAGGCAGCTTTGTTACTTTCCAGAGTGCTAAATAGGGTAAAGGTGACAACCAATTCTGTCTAGTTTATTTCAGAGATTTTATTAAATACTTCCAATCTGTGTATATTGGAATTGCTATACTGCTATGATACTTTACAGTTTTTTTTAAAAGCCTAAAAAAACATATTTGGAAAAGTAAACAGACAATAATGTTAGAGGAAATCTGAGAAAAATATCAGTGAGGGAGAATGAGGTATCAGAACAAATTGTAAAGTAATAGTAATTAAAATTATGTGACATCAGTTTAAAAAGAGACTAAACACAGAAACTCAATACACGAGACTAGCCCTAGCCTTTGGTTCCTGCTTTCTCTGCCTGACAAGCTCTCTCCCCCAGTTCTCAGCACATCATCATCATTGGTTTGGGCAGGCCCCTCACATGTTTTATTTTCTCTCCTCATGCCTGACCTCCACTCCCATTTCCCTTCCTTCAAATGCCCCCAATCTAATATGCTTGAAATATGTCTTAGAGTATGGAGGAAAGGTTGTTTTGTGTGTGTATGTTTTTTTAACATATAAAAGGTATTGTGCTATAGGTCCTGTTCTAGTTCTTAAGTTTTTAAAGACAATACTGTGTTTTAAACAAATATTTCTATTGCTATACATGCATTTAATTCACTGCTTCTACACAGTATTTTATATTCTGTTACCAAACTCAGGTTCGGCTGTTTGCCACTCAAAAGGCAATAATTTGAGAGGCAAATGTCAATAGAAAGGAAAGATGCTTTAATCAGAGAAGCCGGCAATCTGGGGAGAAGGTGGACTCGCATCCCAAGACCAACTCCAAAGTTTCTGCTCAGCCATTACAGTTTTTAAAGGAGAAGGGGGAAGAATTTCAGTGAATCATCTAGGCAGGAGGTTGAATTCTGCATCATTCTCCATTGTGTGCAGACTGGCTGACTCTTCAGATGTTATCTTGCCCACGTGATTTGCCTGCAGGATTTCTGAAGGGGCTGTTGGGGGTAGAGAACTAGTCATTCTTTTTTTTTTTTTTAATTTATTTTTAGCTGCGTTGGGTCTTCGTTGCTGTGCAGTGGGCTTTCTCTAGTTGCGGTGAGCAGGGGCTACTCTTGGTTGTGGTGCGCAGGCTTCTCATTGCAGTGGCTTCTCTTGTGGAGCACGGGCTCAAAGTGCGCAGGCTTCAGTAGGTGTGGCACGCAGGTTCAGTAGTTGTGGCACATGGGCTTAGCTGCTCTGTGGCATGTGGGTCTTCCCAGACCAGGGATCGAATCCGTGTCCCCTGCATTGGCAGGCAGATTCTTAACCACTGCGCCACCAGGCAAGCCCTTTTTTTTTAAAAAAAATTTTATTTTATATTGGAGTATAGTTGATTAACAATATTGTGTTAGTTTCAGGTGTTCAGCAAAGTGATTCATTTATATGTATACATGCATCTATTCTTTTTCAAATTCTTTTCCCATTTAGGTTATTACAGAATATTGAGCAGAGTTCCCTGTAGAGCCAGTCATTCTTTAACTGCTTAATTCTTCATTTTTGCTTCTTTTTATTTAGGTAAAGGATCAACAGGTTCTTTGATTCTTCGCATGGTGTGCATTCAGGAGAGTATAAGTTAGGAGTTAGGTCAAACTGCCTAGTGATCTCATTCCTATAATTAGGTTCTTTTAAGGTTAGAGGGGGACAGAAATGGGCAAACAGGAAAGGGGCAAAAGAGCTGCTTTCATTTCCCCACTGTCAAACATCATTCCATTTCTATGGGATCAGGGGTGAAGCTCCATCTTCTGTAATTTTCTTCATGCTGACATAGGGCACCATATTCTCAGAGTGGAAAATGTCAACATGGGTCTGTAGCATCTTTGCTGACAATTTTAGTTGCCTGCTTACATATATGGGCAGAGTAAGATACAATTATTTTGATGCCCACAAAGATATCGTTTATTATGAGCAATAATGTTAATCCCATTCTCTTGAGGCCAGTTCTTGGAATTGTGATAGCCATAGATTCAGTACTGCTCAAAATGGAGCAGCTAATGTCATGGCTATAGTCTGGTCCTCATGCAGTTAGCTTTTTTCCTCTGGTGGCAGTTACAGTATCTGTAAAACAACTCAGGAATGTGCATCAGACACTCAGTCTGTGACTATTGTCCTAATCATTAACTGCTCATTTTTGTACGTGGGGGCCCTGCAGGGTTCTGCTCAGTTCCAATTCCACCACAATTTTACTTACCCATCCCCTAGTGACAGGTTCCCCACTACCATCAACAATGCTGCAATGAACATCCTTATTCATCTCGCTTTACGAATCTGTGTGAGAATTTATCTGGACTATGTTTTTTGGAGTTGAACTGCTGGGTCAAAGGGCATACATATACTGAATATCATTTACTTCTGTCACATTGCTCTTCAGAATAGCTGTACTATTTATACCTCCACCAGCACTGCATAAGGATTCTCCTTATTCCACATCCTCACCAACACTTGGTGTTACTCACCTCTCTAAAATGTGCCATTTTTAGGGGTATAAAGTGACATCTCATTATTGTTTTAATTTGGATTCTTCTGATTACAGTGATTTCTAAACATTTCTTCATATACTTGCTGGCCATTTGGACTTCCATTCTGTGAATTGACTATTCCTATCTTTTGCACTTTTTTCTATTTTCCACTTGGGTTTTCTTGTCTATTTCTTGTTGATTCTGTCTCTCATATACTTCTTTGAGCAGTCGTAGACCTTAGTGGGTTTTGAACAGTAATCTTTTTTTCTGATATAGTCAAATTCATTATAATTTCATTTTATGGTTATATATCTTAGTTCAAAAAGACATTATTGCTTATTTTATCCTGTTGGCTTTAAAGATTTAACTTTTAAATGTTTTAATCTCTCTAGCATCTACCTTTATAAGTGATGCCTTGATGGGTCTTTTTTATGATCTCTGACAAGGAGTAAAATTGACTTCTCTTAGTTTTAGCCTTTTTTTCTGTACATTTTCCATCTAGTAGAAGAGTTGATAATGAGAAATGAAATAGTCAAGGGCAGGTATCAATGGAAAAAAATGGTGGAGGATCAAATTTAGATAATCTCAAACAACTTACTGTCTTAAGTACCATATATTGAGCACAAACTGTTTGCCATGCTTTGTCTACATTATTTTTATCTTCACAAAAACCCTTTGAGGAAAATACTATTACCTCTATTTAACTGATGAGCAAACCAAAGCATAGAAAGATTGTGTCTTGCCCAGTGTCACATCCAGAGTAAGTTCTTTCTGAGCTCAGTACTCTTTCATCCACATTGCAAAGCTCTCAAATGTCTTCCACTAAGTTTTATTTTAATATTATATCCTCAGCATTTATCAAAGGTTGATGAGGAAAGAAGAGGAGCATTCCTGTCTCTTCTGCAAAGCCATGTGGTTTGGCCATGCAATTGCAAACTGTCACTAGTTTTTTTTTTAGCATCTACCATGTGCCAGGGACTAAGTGCTTGGGACTACAGCGTTCAATAAGAATGGTTCCTGCCCTCAGAGAGCTTTCTTAGCAGGACAATGGGAGGAGGAGTCTCTTTGTGGTGACTACTATGGGTTTGGCAGTAAAGCTTCCTGAGTTCAGATGCAGCTTCATCTGTACTAGCTCTGTGACCTTGAGCAATTTGCTTTCTAAGCCTCAGTTTGCTCATCTATAAAATTAAAATAATAATAGTAGACACAGTGCATAGAGTTGTTGTGAGGATCCTGTGTAACGATGCATTCAAAGAGCTTAGCAGTGTGCTTGGTATTCTATCAGTAGAATGATAAATACTATCATTTTCATGAAATAAACCAATGATTACAGTAGAAAATCCTCCGATACAGCAAGCTTAAACTGTGTTATTGTGCCGAAAGAAAAAGTGTCTAAGTTAGATGGAGAGGAGAAGGTAGAAGGGATTTCAGGGCATGCTTCCCAATGGAGCTAATCTTCACATTTCCTTGACTAAGGAATTACTTGTTAGTTATTTTTAGATTTCAGTTCCGGGAATAATTTTCTGTCTTTGGACAAAACAGCATGCTCCCTTTTACTGATGAATAAGATTTATATAATCTATTTATTTCCTATCGTGTAATGACCAGGAAGCTTACAGTCAACTTTAATGCTTTATTTAATGAGATTACATAAGCCTAGGGTTTGATAAAAAATCCTTGATTATTTTAAATTTCCCTTTTAAATTTTAATATTGTTGTTATAAAAGAGTCTATTATTTTTTTAAAAATTCCCTGAAAGTAGTTATACTATAAATAATCTGCAAATAGTCTTCCCTCAAGAACTCTGTGTAAATCTAATAATTTTCTTTTAAATTTCAGGCGTCATTAGTAGACGAAAGGAGTTCCCATACAGGTTACCATTGGATTTGGTCCCCAAAACAAAAGTCAAAAGGATTGTGAGTGTAAAAGGTAAATTAACAAGTGCCATTTTTATTTCTTATTTCACTTTGTGTTTCAAACAAAAATCAAATATTCTCATGATTATCCTATTTCTCCTCTTCTCTACTCAGTTGCATGTACAATAGGGGACATCTGGGAGTACCCTATTCCTACTCCCACCTTCAAATCCCTAACCACTCTTCCAACTCTCTTCTTCCAGTGGCCTGATTTGAATGGAGATGCATGCTCCCATGATGGAGGGTGAGGGCTGTCATTGGCCCAAAGACCTCTCTGAAACGAAAGTGCAGCTGCGTCCAGATTTAAAGGACTTTCTATTAGCCTAGTGGCCAGTCCTGTTCCAGAGAAGGCTTTATGACCTGCAAATGGCCCCAAGAAAGCAGCTCTGCTCTTTTAGAGTGCCAGTACATTTGTAGAAGTGGTGTCTTTAGCAGGTTTTATCCCTGGTCTCCAGCCATTAAAAATTCAATGACGCATCATCAGAATAATAGAATGTCCTGACTACATTTTATCTTAGATAAAACCTTGGAATCACAGAATGTTAGTACTGGAAAAGACCTTTTTAATCATGTCCAACTCTGTAGTTAGATATATAAGAAAGTGTTTTTCCCAGGGTCTCACGATGAGTTATAGACAGAGCTCTCATAGCACTCACAGAGTGTTCACAGTTCAGACTCTTAGCTTCGCTTCGTGGATGCGATTGATTCATAGAGTTTACAATATCTAAAGCTTTCAGGTTGAATGGCAACTAATTTGCCATGTCCTCTATGCTGTAATCTGCCCACTGTATTACATCATCTTATCCCCATATTGCAGTGGTATTTTTAAGCCTGCTTTTGGTGTTTCTTTTAAATACATCTTCTAATCAAATTTTTTTCCTCTCCCCAGTTCTGAGAAGTAATTCAGCTGCCTAGATAAAAAGGAAAGGATAGGGATGGTTGCTCTTATCTCCATTTAAAATGTACTGTTACTCAGAAGTTGACAGAAGTTGATTGTACCTATGATTTTTGTTTGTGTGCTTGTTTGTTTGTATCAGGACTTCTTATAGGTGAGGTCATGTCTGCAGTTCTGAGTCAGGAAGGCATTGATATCCTCACCCACCTCCCCAAAGGGAATGCAGAGGCAGAACTGATGAGCATTGTCCCAGTATTCTATGTTTTTCACTACCTGGAAGCAGGAAATAATTGGAACATTTTTTCTGCTAACTCATTACCTCAAAAACAGAACTTGAAGAAAAAATTAAAAGAAGGTAAGAAAAAAACTATTTCACATATTATACATTAAAATCTTGTTATTTTTAAACTAATAGTTTGATTAAACTAATATTTAAGTTATGAATTATACAAAAGCTTATTTGTAAAAGCATTTCAGCCAAAAAAAAAAAAAATCATGAGGTGGACTCTATTACACAAATAAATACTGTTTGCTGGAGCACTTTGGCTTAACTTACTAAAACGCCTGGATGAGATACAAGACACCTGCATTCCAAACTCTACAGAGTACTTCCTTCCTTCTTGAATGAGCTCAGAATGTTCTACTTGATAATTCCCAATTCAAGCGATTCATATACTTCCTTTGAGAAGTTCAGTGTTGGCCACAGAGCATGTGCTTGCTGCCCAACACCAAAGGAAGTTCAGTGTTCCCAGGGGCTAATAAAGCACTCTCTGAGTAGAAATGGGGGTAATTGAAGCACTGTGTTCTTTCCCTGGTGCCTCTTAGGGATGGTGAGCATCATGTCCTTCAGAAATGCTGACTATTCTTACAGCATGTGGAAGGGTGGAAGTGCTAGCACTTGGTAAGTAGAAAGTTTTGACTTGCATTTCCATATAGTTGTTAATTAACTAAAGAATAACAACCTTAGTGGAAACTCTGTCCAGTTGCTCAGGCTAAAAAGCCTAGTCATTCTTCACTGCCCTCTTTCTCTTACAAGCCACACCTGATCTAGCAAATCCTTTTGGCTGCACCTCCGAAATATATCCTGAACTTGACTACTTCTCACCAACCCCAGCCCACGACCCTGGTCCAAGCCATTCTCATCTCATACCTGGATTATGACACTAGCCCCCTCTGGTCTTTCAGCATCAGCCCTTGCCCCTTTTCAGTCTATACTCAACACAGCAGCCAGAGGGACTCTGTTAAAACATGTTAGGTCACGTCCCTCAAAACCATTCAGGAGCTTCCCATCTTACCCAGGGTAAAAACCAAACTTCTTACTGTGATCTACAACACCCTACATGGTCTAGCCCTACCTCACCTCGCCAACTACATCCCCTACTACTCTCTTTCACTCCACTCGAGCCCCACTGGCCTTCTTGCTGTTCCTTGAACATGCCAGCCATGCTTCCATCTCAGGGCCTTTGCATTGACTACTCCCTCTTCCCCCTCTTCCTGTATCAGCATGGCTGACTCAGCTACCTCCTTCAAGTCTTTACCAAAAGTCACCTTCTCAATGAGGCCTCTGTTGATCATTCTATCTAGCATGCCATTCCCATCCCAACACTTCATATTCTTCTCCCCAGCTTTCCTTTACTCTTTAGAATTTATCACTAACATTCTTACTTATCACACTTATTGTCTGTCTCTCCACTAGAACGTAAGCTCTATGTGGGCAGTTTCAAGTATTCCTAGTGCCTGGTATGTACCTGGCATATAGTAGGTGTTCTGTAAGTACTTAATTGGTGAAGCATAATAACTTCCAAAATTCTGATTATTTGAGGGAAAGTCAGTCTGAATTAACAAATCCATATGGCAACTTATTTTCAAATAATAATATCATGCTTTGCCAAAATATTTACTAAAGACACTGTGACGGGTACTTTGTAGGTTCTACTATATGAAACACTTTTAAGGGGTTTACAATCTAGAATAATTGTCTTTTAAATTATGCCCTTTAACTGTTGAGAGTCCCCAGGATTTTATCCTTGACCCTCATTTTCTAGACTCTCTCCTTGTACAATCTCATCTTTGCCCATGACTTCCATAATTCCTATGCAGATGATTCTCTAATTACGTCTCAAGGCCTATCTTCTTTCCTTAGCTCCAGATCCATATTTCTGTGGACTTGGGAGCCAAAAGCCCTTTGAACACATTCCATGCCAAATTCATTCTTTTGTTCCTCTGTTCCCCTAATCAGTGCACAGCAATACTTTGTCCTCCACTGACCAAGTTTGACTCCTCCCTTTCCTTTTGGCTTTATATCCAACCAGTCACCACGTTTCACAGATTGTACCTTAGAAGTGGGTCTGACCCTGTGTGGGTGGCACGTTTGAAAGACACACAGGCCCCTGGAGTATGGCAACCAGAGGATAAAACCCAGGATGCAGGGAGTGGAGATCGATACAGACTGGAAAACACCACATCAGGAACTGGAAACTAAATGCCTGGAGAACAGAAATCCCCATGAGAAGATGCAATAGCCTCTCAGGAAACCCCCAGAGCCTCTCAAGATTCTGGGCAAGACTGAGTGGATGGTGTTCAGCCAGAAACATAGAAACACTTGGACCCAACCACCCCAGGCCCAACTCCATGAGTTCCTTTGGAGATAAACATACATAGAAGAAAATGGCCAACACCTGAATACTTTCCAAAAAAATTTTTTTTAGAAATACAGAGAAGATACAAAAAGTACTGAGAATAATATTCCTTTAAAAAGGAAAAGGAAAACAAAATTTTAAAGTGAGGGAGAGAGTCAAGTGGTCTGAGTCTCAAGGGCTTCTGGCTCCTGGGCTGCTGAGTGAAGGAATTGGAGGGGAGGAAAGGAGGCATAAGGGGCACATGGGGTCATGAAGTATTTAGACCCCCTCTGATATTCTTTGAGAGACAGTAGAGACTGAAATTGCTTTTTGACTAAGTAATCATAATAATTAGGGCTTCCTTGGGAGGTGGTGAGTTCTGCATCAATAACATGGTTCAAGGGGAAGAGAGATAAACATTCCCACGGATGTTGGGGAAGAGAATTCAGACCTCAGACGGGGATTTAGATCAGATAGCTTGTACAAATTTTACAATCTAGAATTTTATGATTTCGCTCCTCCATATCTCATGTTCATGAGTCAGTGCTTTAACACAAAACTATTTGTTTCAACACTATTGTCTTTAACTTTAGAGAAATAAGAATTTTTTTATCATCAGGCATCAATTTTCAGCTTGCGTACAAGCTAACAATGTTGCAGTCACAGAAGATGTGCTGCTCACATTTGATTGTTTTTGGAGATCTTCCTGAAATCTTTCCTGCCCTTGTGAAATGGTAACAACTTACTTTGGAATTGTGCGTTTTAAAACATTATTTTTGGGCTTCCCTGGTGGCACAGTGGTTGAGAGTCCGCCTGCCAATGCAGGGGACACGGGTTTGTGCCCCAGTCCGGGAAGATCCCACATGCCGCGGAGCGGCTGGGCCCGTGAGCCATGGCCGCTGAGCCTGTGCATCCAGAGCCTGTGCTCCGCAACGGGAGAGGCCACAACAGTGAGAGGCCCGCGTACCACAAAAAAAAAACAAAAAAAAACACATTATTTTCTTTTCAAGAATAAACACTGTATGAACTAAAACACACTGAAAGTTGAAAGCCAACAGGGATTCAGTGTCTAAATGTTTATTTATTTGATTTTGTCTCAAAGGTTAACAGCTTTTGCTTTAAGAGTACTTGGACAAGTAAGTAAATATGTAGATCAGGAACAAAATTCAATTTGTAATTCTTTACTGTGGCTGGTTGAGAATTGTCAACTAGAAAATGGATCATTCAAGGAAAATTCCGACTATCAACCAATAAAATTACAGGTAAGGAAACCAAATGCACAGATGAGCAATAGTTTTATTTACAAGTTTGAGTTGTGTTCTCATCCATTTTATAAGAATGAAAAAGAGAGGGGAGAATATATGCAATCCTGCAAGAAACTTCTGTTGTGTACAAAGAATTTGAAAGGTCTTCTCATCCTGCTCTTCAGACAATTCAGCATAGGTCAGATGAGTGAGATCTTGGACATCTGGTGTAACAGGCATTAGTGGGTCACAGGGTACAAGTGCTAGTGATCTCAGAACGGGTAAAATGTAATTTGTCCACGTACACTTGGTATGAATCTGAACTTGAGCTTCAGAGCCTTCTTACAGGTCAAGACTGTGAGATGTTGTTGTGAAACATGGAAGGGATCCTATTTACACTCTGTTAGAAAGAGTGGGGTCAATTTATTAAAAGTACAACAAAGTGTTGTTTGAAATTGGAATCCACTTACATGCTTGAATTGCAAAACCTCTGCAAGATACTGCTACAACATCTTCTACTCCTAGAATGTATTTTTTAGGATCCAACAGCTTTTATTTATTTATTTATTTTGCCTGCCCCAATCCAATCCCTTTCATATCAGGCACAAGCGGCCTCTTGGCTGACAGGGGTCCCATAATTAGGACCGATTAGGACTCACACAAGAAATGGGGGCAACTGACATCATCTAGGTGCTATTTGAAGAGTAAAATACTACAACAATTTTTTTTAAGATCCCACCCATCCATCCATCTATTCGTATCCATTCAACAACCATTCACTAAGCACCTAAAACATGCAAGGGCCTATCTGGGGCACCATGGGGGAGGAAGAGTGGGAAGGATGGACCAGAGTATCCCTGCCACAAAGGAGCTCGCACACTGGTAGGGAAAGTGGGGTATAAATGCTAATAACTCTAACCAAGATTGAAGTGTGTGTGTTCATTTATTTATTCAATAAGTATGTATTGTATGTGTACAAAGTGCTACATGGTAGGGACATAACAGTGAACAAAACAGGTGTGGTCACTGAGGCCATGGCAGTTACAGTCTAGCAGAGAAGTCAGACATTGAGTAAGTGATTTCAAGTGTGGGATTCATGTTAAGAAAAGGGAAATACAGTTTCTTTGAAAGCAGGAAACTCTAACCTAGATTGGGGGAGTTGAGAAAATGGGTTGACCAGGTCCCTGGGAGCTAGGTAGGAGGGAGGCAGGCAGAGTGTTGCAAGTGGAGCAAACATCATGCCTGTTATCTTGAAGTAGAGAGAGGGTGGTTCATTAAAAGAGCTGGAGCCGAGAAGTCCAGAGGGTGAGTGGCACAAAATAAAGCTGGAGAAAAAAGTGAAGGTTACTTACTGGAAGGTCTTGAAAGCATTGCATAGGAACGTCACTGCCCTAAGAGGAGAAAATGTGGGAGAACAGAGGCAGAATAGTGCTTCTTAGGGGAGGTGGCATTTTAACAGGGTCTAGAAGGAGAGGGTGAACTTGAACGTGGTAAAGAGGTATGAAGTGGAGCTACAGGGTAGAGAGGTGGAGGAGAGAAAAGCAAGTGAAAGCATGTAAGACTCAGAGCTTTGAAAAAACGCAAGCAGTCCAACTAGAGTGCATGAAGGGAGAGAAGGAGAGTAGGTCCAAAATAAAGATTAGAGCAAGGTCACTTCACTTTAAAGACACCAGTTTGCTCTCCTTTTTAAACATTGCTTATTTTTAGGGTACCTTGCCCATTGAAGCCCGAGAGAAAACTTTATATCTTACAGCTTTTGCTGTGATTGGAATTAGAAAGGCCTTTGATATATGCCCTCTGGAGGTAAGTAAGAGTTTTCTTTCTCCAACACCCATGGTCTTTTTCCATACCATATTCTTGGGGGGAGGGGGGAAGGTAAGAGGGGGGCTTGAAAATAACTTTAACTCCAGAATTTAAAGATTTCAGAATTATGATAGATACTAGAGAACATCTAGTCCAACCCACTCATTGACAGTTGAGAAAGCTGAGGCCTGTACGAAAGGTGAATTTAATTGTCCCATGTCACAGGCTACTGACTCGTAGAGCTGTGATTAGAACAGATACCTTCTGACTGTGATGAGAAAATGACCCCGTGTCTGCAGCTTCCTACTCTTACCTCTGCTAAATCTTATGCCACGTATGTGACTGTTGTTCTATAACCCGGAATACAGAGTGTTGAGGTACTCTGTATCACAGAACTGTTGAGGATGCCCCATACCACGTTTGCTGCCTTGGGTTGTGCTGTTTCATTTGCTTGGAAGCTGAAGGGAGAAAGGAGAGGATCCACTTAAGTGAATCAATATAGAAGATTCCAAAGGTTAACAGAATTGAGACCCTGATCTGGGAAGTAAATTAGACATGTCCTTCAAACCAGCAGACAGAACCAAGATGGAAAAACCCAAGGGGATTGATAGGACTCGAACCACAAAACAAAATAATCGTTTAGTTTAGTTCAAGAGAATTGTTTTATGTATATATCCAGCAAGACAAAATAATCAACAAGGAGAAGTTAGCAGTGGTGCTGGGAGAGAATGCACCAGGCAAGATGTCAGCAGCGATGCACCATGCCACCTCCTCATCCACTTATCCAAAATAACTACTTTAGTCGTCTCAGGACAAAGTCATAAAGACTATTTTCCCAGGAATCCTTAGGATCAAAAAGTACTTTGACAGCTTGGCTCTTTTTCTGCTACTGATGGTTTTAGTTACTAAAACTCCTTTTGAAAATGTGAATCTGTCTCAGCTATGCTGGGGGGGAATGGAGAAAGCTGTGTCTATACTTGGTGCTTCTTCTTCCCAGAGGCTAGGTCTGACATGGGAAGCAGAAATTCAGTGGAAAAACCTCTACCGAGGAGGGGAGGATTCAGAAACTAAAACAACTGGATGTGGACAATCTCGTTTTCACTTTCCAGGTTACACTCTGCTCCTTCTCCCGGAAGGATTTGCTTCAGGGAGACACCATCCATTTCTATTAGGTCATTTCTCTTTCCACCCTTCACCTTGCCTGCCCCAGAGTGGCACCATCTGGGGGCAGGTCCCATCAGTTGATAGGCCGATGCTTGACAAAGAAACTTAGGTATCTTCTGCTCTTGTTTCCAGAAAGTCAGCACAGCTGTAACTAAAGCTGACACCTTTCTGCTTGAAAATACCCTCTCGACCAAGAGTACTTTTACACTGGCCATCGCTGCTTTTGCTCTTTCCCTGGGAGATAAAACACACCCACAGTTTCGTTCAATTGTCTCAGCCCTGAAGAAGGAAGCTTTGGTTAAAGGTATGACTTGTTCCTGACAGGTACTCGGCAAGTGTCTACTAGGCATGTAGCGTCTGCTAATTGGGGAAGGGGTGGTGGCATGCATAGTGGAGTGAGACACCATCCCTGCCCTCAAGAAACAAATCATCACAGTACAAAGGAATAAGCGCTGTTATTCATTTACTTAGTCACTCATTCAGCACATTTTTATCCATTCCTTAATTCAACAAAGGAATGAATGTGTATTGAGTGTATTGAGTATTGAGTACCTCCTATGCACCAGGCACTGTTCTAGGCTCTGGGGATAAAGCAACAGACAAAAAAAAAAAAAAAAAATTCAGGCCTTCATGAAGCTTACATTCTAGTTAGGGAGAGACAAACACGATAAATAGCTAAAACATTTAATATACTGAATAGCTTAGTGATGACTGATGTGAAGAAAAATGAAGCAGGGAAGTGACACAGGGCGAGGGGGTGGGTTGTAATTTTAGATGGGGTTGTCAGGCTTAAGCCTCACTGAGAAGATGGTGTTTGAGTCAAGACGTGAAGGAGGTGAGGAAGCAAGCCAGTGGCTCTCTGGAAGGGTGTTTCCTGGTGGAGAAACAACTTTGCATATTACTGAGGTAGGAGCATGCCTGGTGCTCCAGAAAAGGCCAGGAGGCCAGTATGGCTGGAGAGAAATGAGATGAGGGTAAGAAGTGATGTCAGGGAAGGAAAGCGTGAGGGAGTGCCATGTAGGACCTTGGAGGTCATTACTGGAGCTCTGCAGGACTCCTGTATACAGTTGTGCAATGTTCAAAGCACCCAAGCAAGCAGGTGAATTAAGGCTGAAATCCAGCCTGTGCTCTGCTCCCCCATCCATGCACCCTGGTTTGAGTCAGCTTCTACCCTGAGCAAGGGGTGCCTGAGTCTCATTCACATCAAGGTGCTGTGGGGGCCAGTGTGAGCCCCAGGAGAGTGCATGACCTAGCTTGTATTGTACCAGGTTGACTACAAAGTAAAGATATTGCTTCCTATGGGTCAAGAATAAAGAAATAGAGAGGAGCTGTGGTCATTGGCCAATGTGCCTAGACCAGCACCGGCATGGTTGGGCACTTCTGAGCCGTCTCCTGACTAAGGTTTTCTAAAAGTTTAATAAATCTTACATGAGGTTTATCATTATCTACAAAATTTGACTTCTGTCATCATTTAAAAATGACTGACTCTTAACATATACCTCGAAACCACTTGTATAATACTTTTCAAATAACACAAAAGAAATGTCTTGGGTATTGTAAGAAATGAATCATAAAATCATAGAATTTAAGAGCTAGAAAGGAACTTAATAATTCAAATAATGTTTGATCTGGAAGTATCTTTAAAAACCAAAACTTTCATTCTAAATACAGCCTCCACAAGTGAGGGAAAACATTTTGTCCAAAGTCATGCAAATCAGGTAATTCTGATGTGTAAATAGATAACATCAAAATTTTGAGGGATGGAGTGGGAGGTTGGGATTAGCAGATGCAACCTATTATATATAGAATGGATAAACAGCCAGGTCCTACTGGATAGCACAGGGAACTATAGTCAATTTTATATATGTACGTAAAATACATATATTTTATATATATAAATATATATACATTCTTTTTTAGATTTTTTCCATTATAGGTTAAAAGAGCCCTGTGTTAAGGGACCTTGTTTGTACTGGTCACCTTGAGAAAGTTCTTCTTACAAAAGAGTAAAAAATTTCTGGAAACCAGAAGGCCACTACCGGAAGAAACTTCTAGAAACTTGCTAGAATTGTTATGCCAAATTCACACTTTTCATCATATTTACCAGTGTGATTTGTTGATGTTCAGGTAATCCACCAATATATCGTTTTTGGAAAGATGATCTTCAACAGAAAGACGGCTCTGCACGTTATACCAGCACAGCACACATGGTAGAAACCACGGCCTATGCCTTACTTACCAGCCTGAGCTTGAAAGACATGAATTACGTTAATCTAATCATCAAATGGCTATCAGAAGAGCAGAGGTATGGAGGTGGCTTTTATTCGACCCAGGTAATGTTTCTTTCTCAGGGTCCATCCTCCTGGAGATATTTTTAGTGCCTCCCACACCACACATTCCACACTCCTTCTGACCTCCATGCTTCTGTCACCAAGGGAGCATACCAAAGATAGGAATAAAGGACTAGAATCAAGGACCCTAATGGATATGTGCATTGACACCCTTCTTATACAGAGGAGCAAGTCAGCCTCAGGAGGTTCATTCAGGGAGTTAGTGGCAGAGCCAAAATCAGAACTCACGTCTCCTGACTCTAAGCCCAGTACTTCCTTTATGATTCTTAATTACCATGAAGGGCTAGGAGAGTTAATTCCTATGTAAGGAACAGCAGCTGCCCTGCAAAGGCACTGATGTTTCTGTCCACAGAACAAATAAAAGGTGAGAGGAATACTGATTACTAACATGTTTATCTATCTACCTACCAATGTAAACTCATTTAAGTGTGTATATTTTACATTATAACTATATGCAGTTGTTTAGTGTACATCTACATTCAAGTTTATCTCAAATGTTAGTATCTTCCCTGTTCCCTGGATGCTTGGACAATGACAGGGTGTGTGTGTATATGTATATAAAATTTAGAGCTAGAGGGGTCCTTCAGGGTGACATTAGTGATCATCTAATCCGAGGAGGCAAATGGTTTCATCGTGGGTACAACCGGAGGCTTAGAGAAGAGAGGACCCCGCTTATTAGCACTGGCTGCATGGACATGGGCAGAGAGGGTAGCCACAAATTTGCTATCTCTGATCCAGCCACATTTCCTAATTTTGTAGATGAAGAAGATGAAGTCCAGAAAAATTAAGTTCATCCATTTATTCCTTCAACAAATACTTGTTGAATAGCTACCATGTGTGTGTACTTACTAAATGTAATGGATGCCAAGAAAAATATACTACTTGCCCCCATGAATCTTATATTGCAGTGGGGGACGCCAATGATAAACTCTACATAAAAATATTACCAATTGAGATGAATGCTCTAAAGGGCAGAAGGGAAGAACATTAAAACAGAATAATGAGAAGGGGGAGCTTCTTTATGGCTTCACTGTGCGGATATTTAAGCTGAGACTTAAGGATGGGAAGGAGATACATTGTCATGCAAGGAGTTGGAGGTATTCTGCAAAGAGTGACTTGCCTGAAGTCACGTGCTCAGGACAGGTAGAGAACCTGGACTTGAGGCCACACTGCCTTTCTGTCCCTGCTAACAGCAGCATCCTTATTGGGGGAGGGGGACGATCTTCCTTCCACCTCCACATGGGGACCCTTAACCAGTTTCACTCAGTCAGCTGGAGTTTCATCTCCAGGCAATGCTGACTCACCTTCTCATAAGAAAGGGTATTTGTAAACAGAGAGTACATAAATAAGTAAACCTATGTTTGTGCCTTGCTGATTGTTGATAGGATACAATTAATGCCATCGAGGGCCTGACAGAGTATTCACTCCTGGTTAAAAAACTCCGCTTGAATATGGATATCAAAGTTTCTTACAAGCATAAAGGTGACCTCTACTATTATAAGATGACAGAGAAGAATTTCCTTGGGAGGCCAGTAGAGGTAAATAAAGGATTTTTTTATAGTATTTTATAATCGGATGGGACCTTTGAAATCATCTGTTACAGATGCTAATACGTATTTTTCTAATTACCACATTTTAGATTATTTTAAGGTATATTTAAACATACAAGTAATTGGAAATAGTTCTTACTGTCCACAGCCTACAAATCCGTGTTTGTGCAAAGTAAATAAGCATGAGAAATAATATTGAACGCAAAAATCTTTCCAGGTGCCTTTCAATGATGACCTTGTTGTCCTAAGTACTGGACAAAACAATGGCTTGGCTACAGTGCATGTGAGTATTTCACGGAGAGCCGACTTAATTGGGGTTATGTGTGACTTAATTGGGGTTATGTGTCAGCTTGTACTAAGTAACATAAAAGAAATTTAGGGACTTTGCCACAAAGTTACAGAAATCTGGGCTTGGGTAACCATGACTGACGTAAGAGTCATTTATCATTCTTTCTAGCTATCTTGGTAGCTGTCCCCACAATTTCTTTTTGAAAATGGTCATATTAATCTTTATATGTATGTAGTCTGTGTATTTGTGGAAATTATATATATATATATAGAGAGAGAGAGAGATAAATAATTTTTATGTCTATATATGTATATATACATGTGACTTGTATGTATACACTCATACGTGTATATACATGGATGTGGTGGTTAGTAACGTAGTCTCACCTCATTTGTCCAGCATCATCGGGGATTGATGGATATGTAAGGGCTTAAGTTTCTTCTATTTTTAACCATAGATTGCATGGACACATATAAATAGCTTAGAAAAACGTGTAACTGCCAAATGCCTCAAATAAAATAAACTATGTATTCGGAGCATAAGTTAACATTCTGTTGATTATTTAATTGTGTGCTCATCTTTAGTACATTTATTCCTTCAAAGACTGCTTCTAAGATTGCGTGAGGGTGGGGAGATGGATGGTCCACTTTTCTGTCACTTCTGGTCACTCTCACTATACCTACTTCTGGCAGCACCCCTGCCCTTCCACGCATACCTATAATTTGTTGTTACCACAGTGGTTTGTGGGCTGAAGAAAACCATACTTCATGACCTTGTGGTGTTCTCTGTAAAATTAGTGTACAGGCACAAGGATGAAAGTCTTAAAAACTTTCCTGTAGAGTGAGGTGCTCAGATTTGACTGCGTGGGATTTGGACCAAGGTTCTGACTGGACAGAGATCGTTTTTTGCTTACCTTGGGCTTCTCAGCTATGTTTCAAATTGTGGAGTTTGCTGAAAGTCCGGTTGCTGGGAAAATGGTCTTTAACGTACACCATTTGCACTGGGTGGTGAAAATACTTTAAGCATCTCATTTCTAGCCGCAGTACTGCCATAATACCTTTTCCACTCCCCGTTTTAAACAGAATACTCTTGTTTACTTGTCCCAATATAGGTAAAAACTGTGTTTCACAAAACCAGTACCTCTGAGGAAATTTGCAGCTTCCATTTGAAAATTGAAACTCAGCAAATTGAAGGTAAAACATCATGATTTACACTATAATTTTGGTTAAGCATAAAGAATGCCAAAGAGCTTCCCTGATTAGGAAAAACATGCTAAATCAAAAAACAATTTTCTTATTCAAATTCTTTAACAGGTTGACATCTGAGTAAACATAACTGCCATTTATTATAATACAGGTAACTAATAATAGTTGGAATTTGATATTAAATAACAATATCTAAGCTAAATGTATCCGCTATTGATCCAGAAATTGTTTTGACTGAAAATTACTTTAAGAATGTAACTGGCATAAAAAAAAAATGTAACTAGCTGTAAAGCCACAGAAGGGTCTAATTTCAGAAACTTGAATTTCTGTTACTTTTGTGTCAGTGTTCCATTCCTGGGCCCTGAATTTCTCTCATCACTCTGTTGGGTCTCCATCCCTTACCCTTTCTGTATCCCAAGGAGTTTGGCAAATGCACATTTCTCTGCCCCCACCTTCAACTTGATCTCTCCAGGACTTATGATCCTTTCTTAATGTGCCTTTTTTTTTAACCTGTGGCCCTCTCATCCCTCTTCTGATGGGTTAGTTCTCCCCTCCCAGTCCAGAAGCAAGGCCACTTGCACACCCCAGTTCTCCTTTACCCTCTGCCCTGATAGCTTCTGTTTGTGGCTCAGAAGCCTGTTCCTGCAGGAAAATTTCCAACTACCAGCAAATCCAGGCGTCGGCTCTTCCTCTCTGCTACCTCCCCCAGACATGTGACCAACACATATTTACCTTAAATGACTCCTTCCTTAAATTATAAGTTCTTGGAGAGCAGAGAACTGTTCTAATGGTTTTAAGACTTCCTGGGATTGTCAGTAGCCACGAATCTCCATTAAAATCATCAAAAGTGAAAACTTCCAAATCACAAATCATTTTTAAGTGTGTTTAGAGACATGCTCGTTAATGATTCTGTTCTGACATGTTGCAAAACAGCTAAAAACGGTTTACTCTTATTTTTGTTTGTTTGTTTGCTTGTTTGTTTGCTGTGTGTGCCAGCCCGCAGCTACAGCAACTCGGAATACAAGCGCATAGTGGCATGTGCCAGGTGAGCCTGTTTCCACCAAGGGGAGAGTAGACTTCAGGGTCTCACTTCTGCCAGAGTATTATTTCTTCAAATATTTTTGAATTATAAGAATGTCCAGAAGATGCAAAATTTTTCGCTTTTTTTAATGAGAAGCATAGCAGGTATTCTTTTTTTTTCTCTCGCATCTTTATTGGAGTATAAATTCTTTACAATGTTGTGTTAGTTTCTGCTGTACAACAAAGTGAATCAGCTATATGTATACATATATCCCCATATCCCCTCCCTCTTGAGCCTCCCTCCCACCTTCCCTATCCCATCCCTCTAGGTCGTCACAAAGCATCAAGTTGATCTCCTTGTGCTATGCAGCAGCTTCCCACTAGCCATCCATTTCACATTTGGTAGTGTATACATGTCAGTGCTACTCTCTCACTTCATCCCAGCTTCCTCTTCCCCACCCTCCCTCCCCGTGCCCTCAAGTCTGTTCTCTACGTCTGCGTCTTTATTCCTGCCCTGCCACTAGGTTTATTTGTACCGCTTTTTAAAATTCCATATATATATGTGTTAGCATACGGTATTTGTTTTTCTCTTTCTGACTTACTTAACTCTGTATGACACATTCTAGGTCCATCCACCTCACTACAAATAACTCAATTTTATTCCTTTTTATGGCTGAGTAATATTCCATTGTATATATGTGTCACATCTTCTTTATCCATTCATTTGTTGTTTGTTTTGTTTTTTTTGAATTTTATTTTATTTATTTTTTTACATAGCAGGTTCTTATTAGTTATCCATTTTATACATATTAGTATATATATGTCAATCCCAATCTCCCAATTCATCCCAGCACCACCACCACCACCCCCGCTCCGCCACTTTCCCCCCTTGGTGTCCATACGTTTGTTCTCTACATCTATGTCCCTATTTCTGCCCTGCAAACCGGTTCATCTGTACCACTTTTCTAGGTTACATATATATGTGTTAATATATGATATTTGTTTTTCTCTTTCTGACTTACTTCACTCTGTATGACAATCTCTAGATTCATCCATGTCTCTATAAATGACCCAATTTCATTCCTTTTTATAGCTAATATTCCATTGTATATATGTACCACATCTTCTTTATCCATTCATCTGTCGATGGGCATTTAGGTTGCTTCCATGTCATGACTATTGTAACTAGTGCTGCAGTGAACAATGTGGTACATGTATCTTTTGGAATTATGGTTTTCTCAGGATATATGCCCAGTAGTGGGATTGCTGGGTCATATGGTAGTTCTAGTTTTAGTTTTTTAAGGAACCTCCATACTGTTTTCCATAGTGGCTGTATCAATTTATTCCATTAAATAGCTACTTACTGTACAGAACAGCTTTGTTTTGCTCATATATAGTTTTCTCTCCCATTTTTGGCCTTTTTCTAATTCAAACACTAAAATATTAATTTGTCTTCCAGAAAGGTAAAGATATGATATGTAGGTATTAGGAAAAGAAAGAGCAAAAGATTCTCTCAGAAGCAGCTTCCACACTTTTACTTAGAAAAATCATGTTCACCCAGTAAAATCCCTGGCCGTTATCAGCCAGCCGGTGGTTCTCAAGTCAGTTTGCACATTGAATTCAGCTGGAGAGAGTTTAGAACTATGCAAAACTCCATCCAGGCTCACCCCTGGAGGTTCTTCTAACGGTAGCCAGGGCTAAGAACCATGGATGCTGAGCCCTTAGCAAACTAACTCCAAGGCCTGAATTGGCCACTATCTTCATTTCCTATTGCTGCTAGTAACAATTTACCATAACTGTAATGACTTAAAACAACCCAAATGTATTATCTTATAATTCTGGGGGTCAGACGTCCTAAAATCAAGGCGTTATTGGGGCCCCGTTCCTTCTGGAGGCTCTAGGCGAGAATCCACGTCCTAGCCTTTTCCAGATTCCAGAGGCACCTGCTTTCCTTGGCTTGTTGCCCCTCCCTCCATCTTCAAAGCCAGCAACACAGCATCTTCCAGTATCTCTTTCTGACTCAGACCCCTGCTTCCATCACCGTAACCTCCTTCTCTGACTCTCCTGTTTATTTCCCTTATAAAGACCCCTGTGATCACATTGGACCCACGCAGATAATCAATCAGGAGAATCGCCATGGCTCAAGATCCTTAACCTAATCACACCTACAAGTCCCTTTTGCTATGTAAGGTAACAAATTCATAGCTTCAGGGGATTAAGAGGTGGACATCTTTGGAGGCCATTATTCTGCTTACCAAACCACCATCCTAAAACGTTTATGAAAATATAGGTTTTTGAAAATATGTATATATACTTTAGTGATCACACAGAGTGAATCAGTTAATGGCAGAGCCAGGACTAGAACACAGGCTTCTTCCTTCTTTCCACCACCCCTTAGTACCTCCTGTTCTGTTCTGTTTCCTTAATTCTTCCTATTCTCAACAACTGGCTGGTATTTTGCTGTTTTTACTTATAATCACACATGATGCAAAGCACTGAGTATGGGTAAACTAGAAATTCCATAGAGTTGTGTCATAGATTGGAGCTGAAAAGGATTTTAGGGATGATATAGTAATCCTCTTATTTTAGAAGTAAAGAAACTGAGACCCCAAGAGGTAAAGTAACTGGCCAAATTCTCACAGAGTTAGAGGCGGAGCTAGGACCTCAAAGCCCAGACCCTGATGCCCAGTCCAGTTTCTAAACCACATCCTTCAGTTAGTGTAATCTGAGACCACTGACCTTGAGGAATAGCACAGAATTTCTCACCACCTCCTTCCCAGCATTTTGCAGCCCTGTCTGTGGTCCCTAGCTCAGTCACTCTCTTCTCAGGATTCCTTCATCAGCTAGCCCACTCGAAGTCCCTCCTTCCTTCCTTGGCCAGTCTCTGCCATCTGTTCCCCCTCACACACCCTTCCTCATTCCCTAAGGTCCTGTTAAGGTCACCCTTTCCCAGGCAGCTTGCTTCCTGCCATTCCCACTCTTGGGTACCTCTCTTCTAGAGGACAGGGTGTGATCACTGTTTAAACCCATAGCACTTGTCACAGGGAGGTATGAGCAAACTTGTTCTGGGCAAAGCTAGAATCATTGTGTGGGACCTACAGGGAGGTACACTGAGTGGGCACAAGGACTCTATGATAGTGGAGCTGGACACCTGTGGGGCAGCCTCTGCCATGAAATACTCACATGACCTTCAGCAAATCAGCTTACTTCTCTGGGCCTCTTCTGTAAACTAAGGATATTGGACTATCTGATCCCAAATTGCCTTCCGGTAGTTCCACAACTCTGCTCTACATTAAAAGGCTCTCATCAAAAACTTGTTCATTTGAATTCATTGACAGGAGGCCTAGTTCCAGATTGTTAATATATAAAAGATAGCAACAGAGATGTAATACTGCATATTCTACCCTTTGGTTTTTATAAACCGGGGACAAAATGTTAAAAAAACCAGGTGGAACATGCTTTTGGCTCTGTGATGCTGAAGCTGGGTTGGATAAATTCCAAATGTAACTGTGCAGTACTTATTCATGTGAGAAATTCTTTGCCTTCAAATATACACTCTCCTGATTTAAAAAATGCCAGCACACAATTTCTATGTTCAGAGGGTCTCTTTCGTGTATTTAGCTTTTTACAACTTCTCTGTTGTATTCATAAGAAAAGAAAAAAGGATTTCATTTCTCTCCTTCTCCTGGAACAAAATGCCTTTGGGAAAGATTGCTGTCCTTGGCAGCAGGCAAAGGGCTTCTTGAAAGGAAGGTTTCTGTTCCACGGTTGAAACAGTCACCATGGCAACCAGTCATCAAGGCTCCAGCAACTTTTCATAGACACTCTTCACTCAGGAGGCCCTTTTCCATCATGTTGACAGAGTATTTGCATCTGTGAGCCAGAGCTCTCTGCTTCTGGTGACACTCACCCATCCAATTAGGGAGATGCTAGATGTCACATTTCAGTTCCAAGTTGCCTTATATTTTGTTCTAAATTGTTAATTTGGTGAAGAATGGGGTTAAATTTTTATAAGCCGGAAATTTTATAATATTGAAATTTTTATGGTAAATATGACATCTAAAACTTCTAGTAGGATCTGCTTTATATATGTTCAATAAGATATGATTGGGGAAAAGAGGTCCCTTGCCACCTCACTAATTCAAATAATACCTCCCATTGCACTCATATTTATTCCTTTGGGTGAGATCAGTTCATTTTCCCCTTTATGAAGCTGTCTCACCAGCCTCTTCCTTTAATCCCAACTGCTCTCCCAAGCTCCACTCTCAAATGTCTGGCTGCCTCTCCCACATCATAAGGTGAGGCTGGAACCTAAAACTCAACCTTTGCAGAACCAGACTCCCATCCAGTCCCTACCCCACCAACCTGCTCCTCCTTTAAGTATTCTAACTTTGCTTAATCATAGAAACAGGCCTCTCTGCCTCTCAAGATGAAGGCTTGGAATTATAAAGATAAATTTAAAACACGAGTTTATACTTCTTCACAGTTAATTTTACAAAAAAGAAAATGAGCTCTAGAAAGGGAAAATAATTTGGGGAAAACCCTCAGCAGAACTGGGATAAAGCCCAAATTTACTGATTTGGGAATTTACTGGGAATTTCAGTATTGGAAATGGGAATTTCAGTATTCTTTTCCCTCATACCAGAAAAACAAAAACAAAATAAACCAAATCTCCCATTTTACCCCCTTTGCCTTTCTCCTCAGCTTCCCCACAAGCACAATTCCTAGATGAAGGATAGTCCTTGAAACATTTTTTTAAATAAAATATCTAATATGAAAATTTTAGAAAATAGAGAAAAGCATGGAAAAGAGATAATCACTTATAATCTCATCATCCAGAGAAAGTAGCTTCTAACATGTTAGTGTGTTTCCTTCCAGTCTTTTCCTGAACATGCTTATTGAGTTTCTTTCCAATATACAATTAATTTTCTTCTTTGAATATTCTCCGTTAGAAAAAGAACTAGGATGAGAATCAAGAGACTTATGCAGCTCTGAGGTGAGATAGTCATGTGAGCTTGAACAAGTACCTTATCTCATCCTCAGTTTCCTCAACTAGCTAATTAGGAGCTTGGACTGAATGGCTTTTATGATCTCTTCCAACCCCAGAATGGAGGTCCATTGAGATAACCGGTCAAGTGAGTAAAGAGTTGGAATAGATGACTAAGAAATCTCTTGCATCTCTAAAATTCAGAGATTGCAACACATATATTGTAAATAAGCAAATAACTGGAGACTCACATTAGAAAGTTAAAGCCTACCAAGGAACAGGGGCTTTTCTTAAAGAATCTTATTTATTTATTTATTTCATTTCCTAATCTCTAATTTATTTTAGCTACAAGCTCAACAGTGAAGAATCATCATCTGGGTCCTCCCATGCAGTGATGGATATCTCTTTGCCTACTGGAGTCAATGCAAACCCAGAAGACTTAAAAGCTGTAAATGTTTTCTTTTAAATGTTGTTATGGATACCTGCTTTTGTTTATTGCATTATTTTACAAACAAAGCTATTTCCATTCCTTCTAATAGACACTTTCATAGAATCAGCCAGAATATTCTTTTCAAACCAACAATCTACCTAAGTTTTTATTTTTCAAAGTGAAATAGGGACATATACTTGCATGGTCTGAAAAATGTGAGTGCATACGATGACGTGTTCAGACTTTTTCAAGAGGAGGAGCTGCTCTTCAATGTCTTTAAATAGTGGATTACATCCCCATGACCTAACATTCCATCAGTGGGTGAATGCATTTAAACAAAAAGTCCATGAAATTAAATTTGAGCTTTCCTCTTTGTTCCCTTAGCTTGTGGAAGGGGTGGATCAACTATTAACTGATTATGAAATCAAAGATGGACATGTTATTCTGCAACTGAATTCGGTAAGTTCCACCTCTCACCATTCTTCATTTATTATTACTATTCAAAATTTGCAGCCTAAAATATTATGGGTCTCTCCTCTCCCATAATTTTCTTAAACCTTGAATTTGTCAAACAGATTCCTTCCAATGAGTTCCTTTGTGTTCGATTCCGGATAGTTGAACTTTTTCAAGTTGGGTTTCTGAGTCCTACTACTTTCACAGTGTATGAGTACCACAGACCAGGTAATCAACTCTACTCTAAAGTTTCTTCAGAGGACTGCTTTGTATTCATTATGTAGAAATGCACTAGAGGCCTACAGATTTTATGTATCGCCTCTCCCAGGGCTCATTCCTCACAAACATTCCCAACTTGGACAAACAACTTCTGTGTGACATTGAACAAATCATCTCACCTCTCTGGTCCTCAGTTTCTTCATGTTTAGAATAACTGGATTAGACTGCTCCCAACTTAAATTCTTTGCCTCAAGTTTATCTTTGGTGTTCAGTTTTACTATTCATTGCATCTCTCCTTTTTAGAGATGCCCACTTGCCCAACTATTTCTTTAATCCTCCCAGAATCAACTTCTCCTCCACCTATAATCTCATCACATTTTGCAGAGAGCTCTATTATAGCAGTTGCCACATTGCATTATTATTATTGGTTTCTCCACAACCCCAGACAGAATGTTTTCATCCTTGTGCCCCTAATCTCTAGCACAGTGTCAGGTACATAATGTGTATTGATAAATGTCAAATGAATGACCCCCACGTTTGATCATTCAGCCACTTCTGAGAATATTAAGTGATTGGAGAGCACTTTGGTTCACAAGACAGAAGACTTCAATTTGGACAGTTCTACTTGTTACAAAATTCTTAAAGTGAACCAAACTCTGAGACCCATTCAATCTAGTTTTACTTCTGAAATCATATAGAACATAGTTAGCCTCTCTTCTCCTTGAGTGACAGAAAAAAACCCCAAAACTATGTAAATATATAGTTTCTTTTCTTCTCCAGCATAAATAATTACCAATTACAATTCTTTCAATAGACTCTCATGTAACATAATTTTTTTCCTCTCATTCACTGAAGCACCAAATATTTTCATTCTAAGAAATGAATATTGAAGAGTAAAATTTCAAGTACAGAAAGGGAGAATATTTTGTGGGTAGAGGGACCCATGTTAGGACAGACAATTCATAATTTAACTTCCTTGGGCCTCAGCTGCAAAAAGAGGGTTTGGAATAGGTGATCTCCAAGGCCCCATGGGAGGGACTCATTGATGGGGTAAATTGTGTGTTCATCAAGCCACCTCTTCTAATTGCACTTTCATTGCTGCAGATAAACAGTGTACCATGTTTTATAGCATGTCCCATACCAAACTTCAGAAAGTCTGTGAAGGAGTAATGTGCAAATGTGTCGAAGGTAAACTTTGTTTAATGTGTTTAGGCTGCGTGCTTGTTTAAAGCAGCCACTCATAATCTGGGACTAATCTTGGGGGAGCTGTTTGACAAACTGTCGTTTCTCAGAAGTAGAAATGTAATCTCATCTGATTGAAAGCTCATTCCTTGAGCACTGTAAAGCTACTTTTTGACAGCTCTGGGACAACCCGATAGTTCCTACTGTACAGAGGCAGAGAAATACCATCCAGATGGTTGTTGGATATCCGAAGGATAACATGATGTGAAATTGTTACTTTTCACCTGGTCATTTTAGTGTAATAGGACCACAGCCTAAGAGAACAGAGGCTCCAGACTGAACCACTAGCTCCTCTTTCTTTCCCCTTGTCCTTCCCAGATAGTGACATTCTCCATTCAGTCTTTCATCTGTCAAGGCAGTTTTACTTCTTGTTGGCCAAGGAAAAGACCCAGAACTCACCAATAATCAGCAATGGACTCCGTGAGGGTCTGGGTTCTTTTTGGTTTTATTTTGTTTTTCAAAATCCTTAAAATCTATACATTTCTTAGGTACTTATTGCTCCATCTTAGAGCTTTAAATCAGTCAACTCATCAATTTGGTTCCTTCAAGGGATTTTTGATTATACTCAAAATGGAAAAATTTCCTCCTTTCTTCAATGAAGCATAAATATTTCTAAAGAGCTGAATGTGGAGTGACTACCCATTCTAAGAATAAGTCTCTTGTTCAAGATTTTGTTTTTGTTTGTTTTGTTTTGTTTTTGCTTTACATACTGTTTTACTTTATGGAAGAGGAGAAAATGGACAGGTCTTAGGAATCTGGTATTTGTAAGATTATATTAGATTGTCTTAGGGCTGATGAGAAAGAACTATGTTTACTCCCAAAGCTGTCTGTTCCTTACATTAACCTAACTTGTACTGTTTTTCACAAAATCCAGCTGACTGTGGACAAATGCAGACAGAACTGGATCTGACAATCTCTGCAGCTACTAGAAAAGAAACAGCATGTAAACCAGAGATTGCATATGGTAAGTTCAAAAGTTCAATGTATAGTTCCATTAAACATGACATTTTATGAAAACATGATCAGTTAGGAAGATCTACAACTTTACACAGTGATTATATAGATACAACATTCCACATGTTCCCTTGAAGGAAAATGCCATCAATTTTCAGCATTAACATGAAAAGTTATTTATCCTTCAACAAAGAAATAGGATTTTCATTAAAAATGATAGGAGTGAGGTGCACACGCAGCCAAGACACTTTATTCCACAGACCCCATTGAATTAAAGGTGCTAAAACATATCCAAAGAGAATATTTGAGAAGCCACACAGGTATAAGATTTCACTACTGCATTCTTCCAGTCAATCGAGCAGAAACAGAGACAAAGACAGTTTGGGGGTCTGGGTACTTTCCAAATCCCTCCAAAGACAAGGTAAAAATATCAGTACTAAATAATTTTTAATATATCCACAGTCACAATCCATGTTTGAGACTCTCTCCATTTCAAAAGGAGCATCCCCTTCTTGTTGTCCAGACCTCACAGCTAAATCAAATGCCCAAGTACAGTTGTAGTCTTGTCTCAAATTCCTCATAGAATTAGATCCTTTATTTTCTGTCCATAATTTCTAATGTTTATTTCTGGCTTTTTTAATAGAGAAAGAGAGAGAGAGAGCACACAGTTTATACACTATTTCAAATCTTTTCTTGAAAATTGGTAGGGGGTTATTTATAAATAAAAAATAAGAACAGTGCTGTTCGTGTAGCATTTTGTGTTTACCAACTGCTTTCATATATGGTTTCTCACTGGTGTCCCATAAGCCCCCTTGGAGGTAACAGAGAATTATCCTTATTTTACCAATGAAGAAAGTGAGGGTCTGGGAGACTAAATAATTTGCTCAAAGTCTTGCCAGAAGTAAGTAATAGAACTAGGATGCATCCTGGTCTCCAATATTATTTCCGTGATATCACGCTGAATTCTCTTAATGGAAATACAGCCATAAGAATGAATTTTGTATGGCTCATGGTCTTTCCTTCAAATTCATATCTTGAGTTTTTAAAAAATGCTAAAAAGTTGCCTAACTCAGCCAAGACCCACTGCCACTTTTAAAATACATTGAAGAGAATACTATATTGTTTTAACAAGTTTTTTCTAAAATTTAGAAGAACCAAGTTATTTCTTCCCTCCATAATAGAACTATTTTAACTCTTAAATATAAGAAATCTATTTTAACACAGAGTAAATGCAATCTGGATTTAGTTCATTACATTCAAGAAAAAACTTAGCTGTCTTTTTTGGAGCTACAGGTTAATGCTGGAATAATAGAATAGAAACAAAATTAAATAATTCCCTCTATCCATCTATGGCCACGGTAGGTACATTGCCCATATCTACCGTAAGTACTTAAGAATCTGAAATTCAGGACAGTCTTTAAGCTACTAATTTACACAGCCTTCAGTTCTGCCACAATGAGTTCATTCATTCATCTATATGTCTTGCTAGCTAACTAGGATCTCAAAAATAGACAAAAGCTTTTAGGTCATTCACTTCAACCCCATCGAAAGCAAAAATAAGAGGATTTTTTTTCTCAGGCCATATAGAAGAGATGGGTCCCTTCAAGCTGGTCATTTCAGAGCTGAGGTCAAACACACCATAGGTTAAACATTGATGCCTGAATGAAGAGAAAACAGGATTGAGAATGTTTCATGTCAGACAGTTGCCGATCCAAGCAAAGACGGGTTGGAAAATGGAGTCCTATCAAAAACCAAAGATCAAAGCCAGTGGAGGTATCTGAAGAATGGAGGCAAGGGACCAGAGAGTCTCACATGGCAGGCCCTAGTGATAGAGAAGGAAGGGGCTCTTTGAAGTGCCCCGTAGGCATGACTCCATTCATCTCAAAGATCAGACTCTGAACTTTACATCTTTCTAAGGCTTGTTTTGTTTGATTTTGTGTGCTTCTGTCTTTTAATTTAATATTGCTCTTATCCTAACCAGCCTGTTCTATAACAGTGATCAGAGATAGTGATTTTAAGTAGAATGAGTCATTACAGTCATGACCAGTAGAATCACACTGGGAGTATTTGGGAAGGCTTCTTGGAAGAAATGAGATTTACTGCAGGGTGCCCATAAGAGCTTGCCATGCTTCATTTCTCATATGTTTGATGGACTCTGGCTTCTATTGGACACAGCAGTAGTGGTAATAAGCATGAATTATTGTGTATGTGTGTGTTTTTTTTAACCAGCTTATAAAGTTAAGATCATAGCCATCACTGAAGAAAATGCTTTTGTCAAGTATACCTCAACCCTCCTGGATATCTACAAAGCTGGTAAGAATTCATTCATTCATTCTTTCATTCAACAAATACTTAGTCCTTACTATGTGGCAGGCATTATATTAGACACAGAGGATACAATGTGAATAACACAGCCATAGGTCCTGCCTTCATAAAATTTATATTCTATTTGAGGAGACACGTTTTTTAAAAAAGGAGATGGACAAATAAACAATTATAAATCATAAGTATTATAGTTGAAACAGATGTGGAATTAATGGGGGAAACTCCTTTGGAGTGATAGCAGATGGCGTCTTTTAGGAGATGATATTAGGAGTTAGCCATTCTTAAAGGGCAGAGTAGAGGGAACCAGATGGGCAGGAGCTGGGTCATACAGGGGTTTATAAGGCATGGTGAGAAATTTGGATTTTATTCTAGAAGTTCAAAGGGAACCTAATAAACGGTTTTAGGTAGGCAAGAAACATTTTATGATGTATGGTTTTAAAAATCATCCTGGTTTCTATTGGAGGGCACAAGATTTGAAACAGGGAAACCAGTTAGGAGCATCTATGAAGTGCAAAATGGCTCAGATGCCATGTGAGTTTTGATAGGATAAGTGAGCTTTAGTAACCAATACAAAAAATAAATTCATATGTAAAATAACACATAAAACACTTTAAAATATGTTCCCTTTTATTCTTTAAGTAAACTGAGCTACAAATATTGTGAAACTGCTTGTAATGATATAAATAGTAACACAAATGATTCATTAAATCATGTTTAATCCCAAATAAGTTTTTTTTTTTTTTTTTTAAGAAACTGTCAGTGTTATTTTGCTTGACTCACTCACTTGGATAGGGGACCCTGTTTGTGCTTTGATTTGACAACAAGGAACCACATCAAATTTTTCCAATTGCATGTCTACTGATAGTCATTACATGACCTATAGCCTCAATAAGTAATTTCTCCTAATAGCAGCAGTATCGTGCATGGTACTGAACACTTTCTCAGTTGCTGCTGAACTAGCAGTAATTACATTCAAATGTTTCTAGTCCTTATGATACCATCTAACATTTTCATGTATTTAATATATCTCTATTATCAGCTAAATTATAAAAACAATTACTGAAATGTCATATTTAATTTTCCTAATTTTCTTAATTTTTATTCCCCGTCAACCCTCAGTTTTACAAACATCATTGACAAAGTTTCAGAATTCACAGGTTTTACAAAACTTAAAAGTTCATTATATTTTTTGCTCTTGTCACTAAAAACAAAAACACTTTCATACAATTAGTTTTTCTCTTAAATTGATATTTTATTTTGTTTTATATCAAACGACATGTCATTCTTCATTTTGTAACAGCTCTTGCTTCATTTTCATATTTCCTTTACTTATTTTTCTACGATCAGTTTTATCATTCATTCATTAATCTGTCAGCTTATTAAAGCTGAAACATTTTTTTCTTGAATACATATAGTATTGACATAATTGCTAGAATATCATAGGCAAATCACTAAAGCACATATATATTCACTTTCTAAATGTTTACTCCTATATCTGTCAAAGTGAATCTATCAGACTTGATATGATTTATAAACTGCCTTTGGAGTTCTAGCACTACTGGCTGCCTGTCAAAATCCCAATATTTTTCCAATTTTTATTAATGCAATTGTTTGAGGTCTTCACACTATTACTTAATTCTGTCTAGTGTATATTAGCTATGTGGTAGTGAATATCAAATATATGAAAACAATATCTAAAGTGATTTTTGTCTTTGATTGCATTATCCAGAGACACTTGATAGGTGATTCAGTCAAAGTGAAACAGCTGGAAATTTCAGGATTTTTACTGAAGCCCCAGACTTCTCCCTGGCATTACATTTGCACCAATAAGGTGTTCATGTAAATATTTCTCATTGACACCTTTTTTCTCAAACAGTTTGATATGCTGTCCCGTTGTTCCTTCCAGTACCTTGAGTTCAACAAAACCCATTAAGCCATCTTCAAAGTCTCTAATTTTTCATTTTAAGTTATTTAAAACACATGTTATATTAAATAGTTGATTTTCTCAATGATTGAAATTTTATTTTATTACCTTATTTATATTTTTCAAAAAGCTGTGTTCTCATTTCAGTAGATATAAATTTTGCAATAAGTAGGACCATAAATCTAAATTGTGGCAATATGTTTACATTGTTTTTTTTGAAATGTTATCAAGTATTTCAACTCTGAAAATGTTTGATTATTTTTAACCATACACTAGAGTTTAAAATTCTAGTAGTTTCCAAATTTTTCTTTGCTTGATCAATACTCTGACAACATTTTTTCTGATTTTTATTATTTCAAATGTTTTACTGTATGAAGTTGATTTGTGATGTTATTTTTTTCTCATTGATGATCACAAGTGTTCCTTATTTGAAACACGATTGCCATTCTGACAAAATAGGTAAGCGTTTAGTACTTTGATCTTTTCACAACTCAATTTTCAAGCACTTTTTGCATACAACGTTCGCATCATAAGCAATAATAAGCCATTCCTATTTTTACTGAAATAATCAAGTGCTTTTCATTCCAGAAATACAAATTACTTATTTTGTATCAATTCTTGCCTACTATCAAAAGACGTTCCAGACTGTTCTGAATTTTCTGCAGCATCAGATGATTCCCAAGCTGCAGTTTTGTTTGTTTTTTTAAAAATTTTTTTGGCTGCATTGGGTCTTCATTGCTGCGTGCAGGCTTTCTCTAGTTGTGGTGAGCGGGGGCTACTCTTCATTGAGTTGCGCTGGCTTCTCATTGCTGTGGCTTCTCTTCTTGCAGACCATGGGCTCGAGGAGCGATGTCTTCAGTAGTTGCAGCACACAGGCTCAGTAGTTGTGACTCACAGGCTCTAGAGTGCAGGCTCAGTAGTTGTGGCGCACGGGCTTACTTGCTCTGTGGCATGTGAGATCTTCCTGGACCAGGATTTGAACCCGTGTCCCCTGCACTGGCAGGTGAATTCTTAACCACTGCGCCACCAGGGAAGTCCCTGCAGTTCTCTTTTTTTATAAATTTATTTCTGGCTGCCTTGGGTCTTTGTTGCTGCATGAGGGCTTTCTCTAGTTATGGCAAGCGGGGCCCACTCCTCGCCGTGGTGCGCAGGCTTCTCATTGCAGTGGCCTCTCTTGCTGTGGAGCACGGACTCTAGGCATGCGGGCTTCAGTAGTTGTGGCACACCGGCCTAGCCGCTCCGCAGCATGTGGGCTCTTACCGGACCAGGGCTCGAACCCACGTCCCCTGCATTGGCAGGCAGATTCTTAACCACTGCGCCACCAGGGAAATCCCTGCAGTTCTTTACTGATATCATTTCTTCTTTGTTCTCCTGTCAATTCAGAAGATTCATATTTATGATAGTTAAAAGGAAATGTTAAGAAAATTTTGCATACTTTGTTATCTAGTCATTCTGGGTGTTAGTTAGTCATTCTGGTGTTAGTTTTTAATATATATAGATTTTGCATTCATATAAATATTAAAACACCACACACTTACCATTTACAAAAGAATTGCTGCTCACTAACAATAAACCAAAATAAAAACTAAACTACTTAGAATCAAGGGCAACTATGTGGTTCAAGGATAATGATGTTATTATCCTATGATTAGTGTTTCTCCTAAAGCACAGGATGCATAGAGTAGGTGAGGGTATAAATGAAAGAAAGATGAGTGATTGTTGAAACTGAGGTTGATTAATTATTCTCCCTTCTGAATATGCTTGAAGTTTCCCGTAACAAAAGGTTTTAAAAAATAATAAGCCCCCCTGCAGCCACACTGCTTACCATGACAGGGGCTGACTTGGCAAATCGTGCTGGGAAGGGTGTTTAGATGTTGCTGCAACAGGAAGTCATGTAATAATGGTCACCGGGAGAGCCTAAGAACATTAGCTTGAACTAACATGAGTACACTAGAATTTATAGTACTAATTAAAGTTTACCATTTATGCATTACTATTATATGCTATTTAGCAACAGGTTCAGAATTTTTTCAGGATTTAAAAAAATGTTTTTCTTTATTTATTTTTGGCTGCATTGGGTCTTCATTGCTACACGTGGGCTTTCTCTAGTTGTGGCGAGTGGGGCTACTCTTCATTGCGGTACACGGGCTTCTCAATGCGGTGGCTTCTCTTGTTGTGGAGCATGGGCTCTAGGTGCACGGGCTTCAGTAGTTGTGGCACGCAGGCTCAGTAGTTGTGGTGCACGGGCTTAGTTGCTCTGTGGCGTGTGGGATCTTCCCGGACCAGGGCTCAAACCCGTGTCCCCTGCATTGGCAGGCAGATTCTTAACCACTGTGCCACCAGGGAAGCCCGAGAATTTAATAATTAGTATGACTCTGCCAGAGTTTAATAACTGGATATCAGTCCTGAATTTATAGCAATGAATTCCCTGTCCTGGACTCAAAAAGTTTCCAGCCTAGCAGAGGAATCAGGCATGTGGAGTGAAACATTCTGATAGAAATTCAAGTATAATGGAGTAAGGGGAAGACAGATACTTTTGACAAAGAGCATCAGGGAATGTTTACTGGATACTGTGAGAACTGAAGATGCGTTTAAAGATGGGTAGACATTCAACAGGCCAACACGAAGAGGAATGCATTCCAGGCAGGGAGCCAACTTCTTGGCTACGTACTAGTTCTGTGGGAATCCTAAAGTTATCCTCCTTAAAATTTTCTAGTCTTTCGCATGTCTTGCACTTTTCTACGAAGTTGCCCATTGCCAGCTACCAAATCCTTTTTTATTTTCCTGTGTAACATATGGAGATTAATATTGTTCAACTCTAAAGAGGTTCTTTTAATTCCTGGTTCTACAAGAGTAATAATGAAAAGCGCTTATATATTGCTTACTGTGTTCTAAGCACTTTTCATATAGTAACCCATTTAATCTCACAACAGTTCTGCAGGGTAGGTTTTACTGTGATGCCCATTTTTTGGATGAGGGGTCTGAGCTTCATTTGTCTGGGGTCACACAGCCAGGAAGTGGAAGAGCTGGGGTTTAGCCTGGGGAGCCTAATCCCAGAGTCTGAAGTCTTTTTTTTTTTTTCACACACACACACTGTATTTTATTTTTACAAGAGATAAATAAACTGACACCAAGCATTGTAAATGGATGACCACAACAAAAGCAACAATGATTGCAATTACCAAACACAAAACACACTCACACTATGTCATAATATTGCAGAGTCCGAAGTGTTAACCACATGGACATTGCCTATAGCCATTAGCCTGTCAATAGAAATTTACACTGAATAATAAATAGCCGTGAGGAACTGGAATTCTCGAAAGAGTTAATAATTTTGACACTGTGACAAGAATGTGATAACCTTATTTGTGTGTCTCTCAGGAGAAGCTGCTGCTGAGAAAGACTCTGAAATCACCTTCATTAAAAAGACAACCTGTGTTAACGCTGACCTGGAAGAAGGAAAACAGTACTTAATTATGGGTAAAGAGGCCCTGCAGATAAAATACAATTTCCATTTCAAGTAAGTCACCAATATTTTGGAGTCTCTGATCTTCCCTCCAAAACAGAGTGCAATTTATTCTTAAACACACTGCGTGTTCTTACGTGCCCTGCTGTTAATACGCAAACCATTAGGAGCATAAATGAAATAATATGAGTTTAAAACAAAGAGCTCCTCAAAACCACCAGGGTGGCTAAGGACGCACTGAGGATAAACCAATTGAGTGCTCAGGTCTGACAGTGAATCTGGGGGTGCTCATTGACCCCCCTTTACCACATGTGTTCCCTCAGTAAGTTCTCAGGCTGTTGTGTTTTAAAGAGGACAGTGTTTGGATACACGTTTTATTATCTGTTTTTTAAAAATAGACATTGAAACAGATGCTGTTCCTGCCTTTAACCATGGGAGCCCCAAGCAGCTTATGATCCCCAGGGTTTTGTGGACCTTCCTGGGGAGAGACGGGTCCAGAAGTGTTTGGCCGGCAACCTGATCCCTGGGCACCTGAGCAGCCTGGCCTCAGCTGAATTCAGCTCTTCTCTCTCTGTGGCCATCATCACAAATGCTTTGTTTGCATTATTTCTTGGCAGGTACATCTACCCGTTAGATTCCTTGACCTGGATTGAATATTGGCCCACAGACACCGGGTGTCCATCTTGCCAAGCATTTTTAGCGAATCTAGATGAGTTTACTGAAGACATCTTTTTAAATGGCTGTGAAAACGCCTAAAGAAGGTCAGCTGCATCCAGTTTTCACTATAGACTCCTGTTGAAGTTTCTTCCTTTTTTTTTTTTCGAGCGTTCACAGCTGGTCTTATTTGGAGAGCTCACTCTACTTAGAATTAGGGACACTTGCTTTTATTAGAGAACGATTTTAAGAGCAGTAACTCTCTGAAATAACATGTCCTTGGGGGGCATGGAGACAGACACTCATTCCAAGGTTATTGGACACCAGAAGCAATAAATTGGAACCCTCCTAAAACCTACCACTCAGGAATGTTTGCTGGGGATGAAAGAATAGCCCCATTGAAATGTAGTATCTTACAAAAACATGGCCTTTGCTTGAAAGAAAATACCAAGGAACAGAAGACTGATCATTAAAGCCTGCCTTTGCTTTCAAAATGTGCGAAAAAGCGTGTTATTTTATGCTAGGTCAGCTTCAACCACACAAAGACAGGCAAATTGAGAGAGGTAGAGAAAGCAGCCCGGGAGATCTGAGAAGGCCTCACCTCAGAGCCCTCAGCAACCTGAGAAGGTAGGAGACTTGCCGTTGCCCCCTCCCCTCCTGTTGCCCTCTCCTTACCCTCATGGGGACCCCTCTACTCCCCTCCCCACCCACCCAGCAATACTCATTTCCCCTGGAACTTGTTCTCCTGGAAGGCAAGCAACCTAATGAAGAGAAATCTAGTGGGAATCAGGAGCCCTAACCAGGTGTCTGAGCCTCCACTGGGGGGTTATAAATGAGGATTTCTAACAGAAGGCTCACTTTTAAGTGACATTTTGCAGCACTTGAGATCCTATGGAAGAATTCTCACATACATTCCCATTTAATATGTCCAGAATCTCACGAGGTACAGAAATTATTATTATCCCCATTTACAGATGAGGACTTTGAGGCTCAGAAAAGTGAAGCAATTTTCCCAGCCTAGTAAGGGGCAGAGTGGGAGACCAAACCCCAAGGCTCACTCACAGTCTAAATACATCCCTCTTCCACCACTCTGCCCCATCCTATTGCTCGTCGGGTTTAATTTCCTAAGACCAAGTCAGGATGCAGGTGGAGTTTCTTAGATTTAGTTTAACCAGCCCCACTGAAATATTACAAGGAAACATAAACTCTGGGTGAAACAGTAATAGTGACTAAAATGCATTCCCTTTTTGAAAAATCTGCCCCTTACCAGTTAGGTGAAACTACACAAGGCCCTGCAGTGTGCCTCCTAAGTTAAACTAAGATTTTCCACTTCCAGGAACTAAGGATTTATTTTTGTTAATGTCAAAACTCACATTGTAGGCACTCCCTTGGCAAAAACAACCAGTGTGTCCAATATGCCCAAACTCTCTGCCAGCGAGGGATGAAGGGCCCCTCTAGAGCAGGCCTGAAGTGCCTCCTGTCACCTTCTTGCTGAAAGCAGGGTGGGTAGGACCACTGCAGCACCCCCGAGGCACCAGCGTCTCTGAACCTTCACATCGCCTTCTCCTTGAGCACTGTTTCAAATAGGTCAGCCACAGCGGCCTAATTAACCCACAATGCAGCTGAGCTTCCAAACATCAAAGCAGGCCTTTGTGAGCGAGCCTGGATCCCTGAGAAATCCACCAGCTCCTCTTCAGCAAACTCCTAAGTACTTAAACATACTTGCTTAGTGAGGCTTTCCTGACCCTCCACACAGCAGGGCCCCTCCTCAACCCTGCAGTTCTCTTCCAAGGTACTTGCAATTATTTACTTACTCATGTATAGTTCTTTGGTGTGCCGCTTCCTGGCTCTCCTGTGAGCTCCATGTGGGCAAGGTCTGGGTCCTTTCTCTTCATCACTGTCTCCTGTTCCTGGCACAATGCCAGACACATTCTAGGGACTCAGCAAGTGCTTGTGGATTCACCAGTGAGTGTGGGGCATCAGGAGACCCGGGTTCTAGTGTGGCTGTGCCCCTGGCAGGGGTTTGGGACAAGCCTCTTCACCTTTCTGATGGCCTGTGAAACAAGGGAGTTGAAACAGTCTAATGCCTCTTTTATCTAGAGCTCGAAGAAGAAATTTTACAATCTTATGAAACAGAAAACAAGACTACGTGGCATGTAAGCACCCAGATGTTAGGTATGTATTTCTTCCTATAAATGTGGAGGGAACTCAGAGACGTGAATGAGTATGTGAGTTGGAGGAGCTTCCAAAGGCTTCCTGGAGATGGACAGCAGGATTTGGGTAGGTAGAGAGGGACAGGAGGGTCTTTCTGGTTGAAGGAAAAAGCACAAGGCAGGTTTCCACTGGGGGTAAGCAAGACAATTTAGGTGGTAAATAGTTATATGCTTATTTTAACATGTATTAGAAAACTATACAATGAGCACAACAAAGCCATGATATAAAATTCTCTTTGAAAATAAATTTATCTGTCAAAAAGTCTATTTAAGGAGTTTTTAAGTAAATAAAAGTATAGGTTGTTCTAAGGGCAAAACTCATGAGGTTGGCATGTACATACTTGAAGTTTAGGAAACCCTGTCTTAAGAAAATATGTGGAATTTACAACCAGCCAAGCTTAAAGCAGGGAGCTTGACTCCTTATTTCTCAGCGAGGGGTTCTAAGCCAAAGTCATGCTCAGTTTTACTTTCCAGCCCCTGTGATGCTCATTTATTCAGCAACATCCAACAAATATGTTCTGATGGGTCATTGCAGGTCAGGCCCAGTTCTAGGAGCTTGGTACCTAGATCCTTGCCCTTGTGGAACTTAGATTCCAGCGGCCAGAGACGTGCGGTAAATAATAAAGTCAATAATTAGGGGATTGACCTTGAATGTTGGCAGGTCATAAGAGCTGTGGGAAAAAGAAAAAACCCCAGACTAAGGGAGATTGGGAGTGGTGGACTAAGGGAGATTGGGAGTGGTGGAGAGAGGGGTTGCAGCTCAACAGAGCGGTCAGGTCAAGGTGGGCTTCAGTGAGAAGTGAGACTCGAGCAAAGACTTGAAGGTGGTAAGAGTGAGCCATGTGGTGATCTGGGGGGGTGAGTGTTCCGGGCAGAGGGAACACCTAATGCCCGAGCTGAAAACAGGAGCACGCCTGGTATGTTCCGGGAAGAGCAGGGAGGCTGGCGTAGCAGATGCAGACTGAACAGAGGGGAAGTAGGTGGAGACAAGGTCAGAGAGGTCACAAGGACAAGATTGTGCAGGTCATGGACAGGGTGCTGGTTTTACTCAGAGGGAGAGGGGAGTCACTCCAAGGCTCGGAGCAGAGCAGTGACATGGTCTGTCTTACCTGTTAGGAGGATCATGCTACTGCTCCACTGAAAATGAGGCAAGGGTCAGAACAGACCAGTTAGGAGGTTACTGCAGTAAACCAGACAAAAGCTGATGGAAATTCAACAAAGTTGAGTTTATGGAGCTTCTCACTCAATGGATGTTAGAAAGAACTTGTTATAGGATTTGGGCTTGTGATGGATTATTTGGGGAGGGTTCAGGGAAGTGGGCTTTGCTCTGGGATGGATGCTGTCAGGAAGCAGAGGTAATCCTCTGATTGAGCGTATTAATTCTTATCTAACTGGGAAGAAAAGAAGAAGCAGTCCCTCACATTAGTCAGGAAAGGGGGATATTTGGTCATTCTTGCATTTCAGATTATATTCTTGTTTTATTCTCTGCTCAAACATGATTATGGAGCATTCTTTTTTTTTTGTCTTGATCCATTTTGTCTGATGCCAATGTTCTGTGACATCAGACACAGAGAACACCACAGCTTGGCTCTGAGAACCAGGCCAGCTCCAAGGGACACTACCAAGGGACACTAAGACCCAGCTCCCAGTCTAGCTCCCAGCTGTCAAGGGCTACTCTCCCCTTTCACAGACCCTTCTTCCTAGAAAATGCATACTTGGGACTTCCCTGGCAGTCCAGTGGTTAAGACTCTGCGCTTCCACTGCAGGAGGCACTGGTTCAATCCCTGGTTGGGAAACAAAGATCCCACATGCCACGAGGTGCCGCAAAAAAAAAAAAATTAAAAAAAAAAACCATATGTGCACACAATGGACAAATCTGCATACTATTTCAGAGGCCCCTTGCAAGTGCACACATTGACCTCATGACTGAAAACCTCTGTCTCAGAGCTGGGAATTTAGCAGCCAAATCTGGGAGGTTCTCAGAGATACAAAGAGGAAAACCTGCAGCCTAGGTTTTCCCTACTCCTGAAATCAGACTGATTCTGCGAGTTTAGTGTGATGTGAGAAACGTGTCACCAGGGGCACGATCTTTAACTTTGACTGGAGATTAAAATATCCCTTTATGCCTCTGAATCAGAAAGAAAGGCAGAAAGGAAGACAGGAGGAAGAAAGGAAAAAATGAAGGAGAGAGGGTGGCGGGTGGGAGGAGAGGGGAGGGAAAGAGGGAGGAAGGGACGGGGGTTTGTTTAAAGATGAGAACTCCATTTCTAAGAACCTTCTGGATTCTTCTTGGTTGGCAGGGTCCCCACCCTGACAGACATGTTGGCAGAAACCGATCCATTCCTTGGAACATGGTGTCCACTCCTTCACTGTTTCCATCATTATAATCAGATATGTGTGTATTACGTACACCATCATGAGTTATATAATCCTCAAATGTCCAAACCAGGAAGGACCTGGGAAAACAGGCCCAGAGGAGCGGCTTCCAGTGGTCACAGCTCTGCACAGCGCAAGGGCTGGGACACGAGCCCAGGGCCTCTGACTCTGAGCTCAGTGTTCTTTCCACCACACAGTTGAATGGAGGTTACAGAGAAATCAATTTGGGCTCCCTGCAAAGAAGCATTTCCTTAGAGCCAGAGCTGTTCAAAGATAGACTAGGCTCTCTAGGAGGGACCAGGTTCCCCATCACTACCACTGTCCAGGAATGTTGCAGGAGCTCTCAAGGTAGGAGGTTGGCCCCAATGACATCCAGTGTCCCTGCCACTCTAAGAGGCCATTAACAGAAAGGAAAACGTCTCTTTTCCTTCCTTACACCTCCATTTTCACATCTGAAAATAATTCCCACTTCAGAGGATTTCTGTGAGACTTAAATAACACAGGTCATGCACATAAAGTGATGAGCACAGGGCCTGGCACGATAAGTGTAACTTGCCGTTGTTAATAATACAGCCCTGGCACATGCTAAGTGATGAATTCAACAAAGTTCTTGCCTGGCGTCATGCTGATTGCATTTCGTGGAGTATTCTGTTGACATATCACACCCATCCTGTGGTGATTGTCATCATCCTTACTGTTAGGAAGGAAGCAGCTGAGGCCCCGGGAGGCTCAGTAATTTGCCCCAGGTCTCATACCTTCATGAGCAATAGGGCCACAACTCAAATGTGCATCTTTTGGGCTCTGGCAGCCATGCTTCAGTGTCTGAGCTGACCGCCTTCTCACACACGGGAAGGGTAGGAACATGGTCATCGTGTAATCCTAGCAAAGTCTCCACCTCCCTGGGCCTCAGCAATGAGTATGTTCATTATATGCTCTCTAAGCTGTCCCTGTGCTAGGTCCACAGGTGAGGCAGAGTGAGGCCGACGAGGGCTCTGGGGACAGGTACTGGGGCAGTGGGAGCACTGACGTTGGTGTAGGAAAATGAAGGAAGGTGGCATCAGAGAGAAATTTCATAGATTTGCAAAATGTGTCCTGAAATCGTCTTCCACGTGGATATAACACAATTTGTAAAACTCTGAATTGACAGGTCCTCCTACCTCCCCTCAAAAGACTCTAATTTGCCAGTAGAGTTGAGGTTTTTTTCTTTTGTGAGCCTCCTACATAGAATCATAAAATACTGAAGATAAAGATTCCCTAGAGATCATCTAATCAAACTCTCCCCGTTTCACAGATGAAGAAAAAGGCCAGGAAAGAGCAGGGACTCTCCAAGGGTCCCATGTGGGAATCAGGGATGGAACCGGAGTGCCAAGCTCCTCTTCCCCATATTAGTGCCTGGTGTCTGCTCCCACCAGCTGGGCCTAAGGGCAGATGGGCAGAGACCAGAGCCCAGGGGGTGGGGCCCAGGGCTAACATTGCTAGCAGATGAGATGAGAGAAATCAGACCTGTCCTGGAAAGAGTGATTTTTGTTTGGCTGTTTTGTGTGTGTGTGTGTGTGTGTGTGTGTAAAAGACAGACACAGACAAAGGAGTGGTTACTATGGGGAAGTGACAAGGGGAAGAAGTAAGACCTGCCCTGGTTAGGGACCTTGGGAAAGTTCCTGAAGCTCGTCCAGCCTCTTGGTTTGCCTCTCTATCCAGTGAGAGTAGGACGAGCAGCCTTGAAGGGATGTAAGGATTAGAAATAACACCTATGAGCCCACTCAGGGAGTGCAGCCTGTGTAGGCCAGCTGGCTGCGATCTCTAACTCCCACAGCTCCCTGTGCCTCTGTTCTTTCTTTTGGAAATGAGATAGTAATTTCTCTGGGCCCAACATACAGGGTTGTTGCAGGATGAAATCAGATCAAACAAGTGAAAGAACTCTTAAGCTGTAGAATTTTGAACAAATATGGAAATGGCATTAATAATCAAAAGCATCTTTGTGCTGATACAACAGGCAGAGACTGCCTGGTGTGGTTTTAAAAGATTAGGAAAGTGTCCGCTATCTTAAAAAACAATCTCCCCCTAGTGCCTCAAATTTCTCTATTAAAGCTTCATTCCTTTGGTCCTGTAGGCTGGCAGTCTTAGAGCAGTGCTTCACAAAGTGCTGGAATGCACATTCTCGGGCCCCACCTCAGACCTACTGAATCAGAAGCTCTAGAATTGGAGCACTGAAATCTATACTCTAAAAAGATCTCCAGGAAAAGCATAGGCACATTAAAATTTAAGAAGTATTGTGTTAGATCTTGTGAAAATGCAGGCTCTGATTCTGTTGGTCTGGGGTGGCCAGAGATTCTGCATCTCCCAGGTGATGCCTATGTTGCTGGTTCTTGGACCTAACAAGGCTCTAGATTGTTCTATAAAGTCAGGGATTCTCACATAAAGGGAAGCAACCCTTTAACAGCCAACACTTTAGTTGAGAGTCGTGCACAAGGCCTTTCAGGAATGGGTCGCAGAAAAGACTGAGGAATTCTGGGGACAAGAGAAACACAGGGCAGCAAAGAGAAAGAGGTCTTAAGAAAAAAAGAGGGGGTAGGAGGTGCTAAAAGAAAACGAAATTGCCTTTGTAGAATGTGGCCCGAGCAGGTCTGGGCATCAATTTATCCTTTTACTTACCAAGTGCTGGCTACATGTTAGGCACTGTGATATGTTCTTTACGTTCTTTACGGCTCAGTTAATCCACAAAACAACCCCATGAGTTTCGTACAGAGGAATAAACTGAGGAACACAAGTCACTTACCCAAGTCACTCAGCTAATAAGTGGTGGAGCCGGGATTTAGAACTCAGGCAGCCTGACTCACTAGCACTAATTCCACCTCAAATTTGGCCTCTGCCCTCAGGAAGCTTATAGTCCCATGAGGAATATGGGCGAGGACTGATAATGGCCCACACTTGAATGATGCCCGTCACGTGCCATATTCTGAGCACCTTACATACAGCTGCTGTTTTAGCTCTTGTAGTGGTTCTACAAGACGGGGGCAGGGCGCTGCTGCATGGGCCTGGCTGTGTGTGGAAGTGCATAAGACAGGTCTCTCTGTTCCTGTTGGTTTATGTATGGAGGTACTCATATCGCCCAGTGTTCCATGTCCTAAGCAGGAAAGCTTCAGCCCAGAAACAGCCTCTGCAAAGGGGCCTCCAGAACTGGGTCCAAGCCCCACTTTGCATCCTCAGCTTCCCACCCCCTCACCACTTCCCAACACCGCCTCCAGGATGGCCTCCCTGCTGAAGAGCAGGGGCACTGCTCTCTTCTGCCCACATTGGCTCCTATAGCCAGACCCAAGTTCATGCAACAGAAGGCCCTGTCTGCCTCAGGCAGGCCTGGAAGACCAGGCTGTTGCCCCTCCAGACAGGCGCTGGATGAGGGCCCTGCTGAGCTGGCTAGTCACTACTGCTGCTGCTGCTGTGGGCCCTGACCCACCAGAGGCAGCAGCTCTGACCTGCACCTCCTCCCCTGCCATTTCTAGCACATGCCCTCCCCACCTCCCTCCCCCACATACCAGAAATCACTACCTTGGCACGGGGGATTCAGAAGGTTGCCTAACAGATGAAAACTGACCTAACATCTTTGCAAACCTATTTGACAATACAATTCAAGAGCCAAAATATGTTTATATCCCTTGATCCGGTAATCCTCCTCCTGATGGATTATTTATATAAATTCCCAAAAGCAGAGGGGGCAGGGAAGTTCATACACAAAGATCTTCTGTGCAGGATTAATGATTTATTCAGTAAATATTTATTGAGTTCCTTCTATATGCCAGGCATAGTTCTAGATGGTGTAATCAAGATAAACAAGGTCCCTGCTCTCCTAGGGATTATGGGCAGAAAGACGATAAATATCTACATAAATGAGAAAAATAATCTATTTACTAAATTATCTGCAGGGAATTAAAATAAAGGTCGGCAACTGAGAATAACTGGGTGACTGCTCTTGATGGGGTGGTCAGGGAAGGTCTCTCAGATGTCACTAAATAACATGACATTTAAGCCGAGATGCTCAGGCAAGAAGGGGCAGCCATACCAAGGCCCAGAGGAGAGCATTCCAGAGGGGAGGCCAGTGGTTCAGGAAACTGCAAGCAGGCTGATGCAGCTAGATCAAAGAAAGCAAGTGATGGAAAATGAGGTCGGAGGAGTGGGAGGGGCCAGATTAATAGGATTTTGTAAGCATGGATGAAATGTCTAGATTTGATTCAGTAGGGAGTACTAAGCAAGGCAGGTGAGACCACATTATAGATAAGAAAGGGGCAGGGAGACCAGTTGGGAGCTATTGCAGCTGTCTTGGCAAGAAGTAATTGTAGCTTGAACTAGAATGGTAGAAATGGAGACGAAGAGACATGAATGGATTCAGGATATTTTTGGAGGTAGGGCTGAAAGGCCTTGCTGAAGGAATTGGGATGGGGGTGATGAAGACGAAGGACTCAAGGTTTACTCATGGATTCTTGGCTCGAGCTGCTGCAGGTGCCATTTATACGGCTGGGGAAAGCAGGAGAAGTTGCAAGTTTAGGAAAATAAGAAAGGAAGATGTTATGGTTTGAACTGTGTTCCCCCTAAAAGATATGTTGAAATCCTACCCCCAGCGTCTCAGAATGTGACCTTATTTGGAAAGAGGGTGGTTGCAGGTATAATTAGTCAAGGTAGGATGAAGTCATACTGGAGTAGGGTGGGTCCTTACTCTAATGTGACTGGTGTCCTTATAAGAAGAGGGACATTTAGACACAGAGACAGAGGCACACAGAGTGAAGAACACAGCCACATGAGAGAAGCCAGCCACGTGAGGAATTTGATTCACACAGGAACTAGCAGTAAAGGCACATGGATATTGAGTCCCTCGACCTGTGCATGTGAGGCTCCTTCAAATCCCCACAAGGTAGGTACCTGAAGCCTGAAGCATAGCTGAACATTCGGGTGATGGTTAAGTGGCTTTAGCTGAGGGGAGCACAGGTACTTAATTACTTCGGAAGAAGTGATCGAAGCAAATAGCACAAATTAGAAAAATATGATGGAAGACAACAACCCATTTTATAATAGCAAATATAATCAATACACTGAGTAAATAAGACTTGAAGTGTATAATCATAAATCAACTTTACTTTGTCTCCCACCCCCCTCTAAAATTTTTTTCAGAGGAAAGGGAGAGAAGCCCTTTTTCTGACCTTTGATGAAAACTCAAGCTTCCTATGACTTTTCTGATCATCTGATCATTCTCAGGACATAAAAACTCCTGTGACCACTTCAGTCACCAAACAAATTCTATTTTATAAATCGGTCCCATACAAAAGCAAAATCCAGGGACTTCCCTGGCAGTCCAATGCTGAAGGCTCTTCGCTCCAACTACAGGGGGCACGGGGTTCCATCCCTGATTGGGGTAAAACCCCACATGCCGCACAGCACGGCCCAAGAAAAAAAGCAAAATCCAAACTTGATTTAAAGTTCAATCTTTTTTCCCAACCAGGGCTTGCTGCAGGTGGAACCCCTATAGCTGGAAATGGGGGCATGGACAGCTGCTTTTCCTTCCCCAGACTGCCCTCCCCAGTTTGCTAACTGTGGCCTCTGACCTCTCCAGGGCTAAGCGGTTGGTAGTGAGGAGACAATAAAGGGGAGCAGGAGAACTCTTACTCAACAGCACTGTCGTAAGATGGCTTTAAAGCTTACTTCTGTGTGGGCACATCTATGGAATTTTCAGACACTGCTCCCAAGCTCTGAGGACCTCTCACCCTTACACAAGCATCACATTACCTTGTATCCCATTGGTAACCCCTTCTGCAGCCCTAGGAATCCAGCGGTACCTTCAGTTTGTCCCCCTGTTGGACAGACCGAAGAGGCCTTCACATCAGTTCTTCCAGTGTGTGGCCCACTTCTCGTCCATGGGAACAGCATCCTTTGCACAAACCAGCTTTGGGAGTTCAGGCTGATCTGAGCAGCGCTATCTCTTCCTTGTCTTATTTGTCTAAGATGACACCCATCTCTCAATCTTTCGGTTTCTCTGGTGGCTGTCAGATGAAAGTCTACTATGTCTCCCCATCTCAAACCACCGTAGACACGAATTATGCTAAGTAGACTCCATGAAGTTCTTTTCTCTTGGTTTGAGAAGGGGGAAGCACAGCAGCTCTCTCCAACACATTCAATCTTTATTCAACCCTAATCTCCTAATGACGGAGCAAAGGGTCTCGGGATCTTTCTATAGCACCCTACTGCCAGGTGGTATAAAGGGTGCACGTGCACACACACACACACACACACACACACATGCATGTGTGCCCATATAGGGGGATCAATGATGAATCCAATGCTGTTTCTCAAGGGTCTCAATCTGTTAGGGAGACTAACACCTGCATCCATCAGCACAAGGCAGGATGGTTCCTTTTGGGCACAGTGGAGAATGCTCCACGGAGAAGGCAAGTTCTGAGCTGGGTCTTGAAGAATGACTAAGATTTGGACAAGCTGAAATGAAGTCTTTCAGAGAGAGGTAATAATGAGAGCAAATGCCCAGCATGGGAACAGAGGGAGCTGTGTGGAGACCCCTGGGTGGCTTATTTCAATGAGACGTGTAGAAGATAAGGCTAAGCCAGACCAAAGATGAACAACACCAGGGGTTTGGATTTTTTCCTGCAGGAAGTGAGAAGTTTTGAAGGTTTGGAAAGGGTAGCAGGATGGAGGGCTGGGGAGGGCAGTGACTAATTCTTGGTGAAATGTGTTCTTCATTTCCTTGAGTCATTAACCAGGGCCCCATTAAGAAGAAAAACAAAACAAAGACCTTCCAGGACCTGCTTTCTTTTCCAGGAAAACCCTTGCCCTTTGGAACCTCTCACAACTTCAGCTTATAAAGACATCCAATCCTGTTTTTACTGTTAGCTAAGGGGCCTTGGCACAGCTGCCAGGACCCTCCTCCAAGCTATGGGACCCTCAGCTTCAAGCCTGATGGGGCTGTTCGTCCCATCTCCCCATGGTCCCCTGGAAGGGGCTGCCCTCTGGAAGAGGCTGAGGAGAGGGGCTTCCCTTTCTGAGCAGGAGGGCTATGGAAACCTTGCCTTTATGAGCCCAGCCACAAAGGCTCCGCCCTGGGCCCACTGGAGCCAAATGGGAAAAATCCAGGAGGTAGCAAAGCCAAGAAAACAGCAGGTTTGGATTCAATCCCAGCTCTCCCCTTCTTTTCTGATCTTGAGACCTCACTCAGCTTCTATGTCTTAATCTTTAAAATGGAAATAAAGTCATCTACCTCACAAGGTTGCTGTGAAGATTAAATGAGAGTTTGTGATCATAGCTAGCACATAGCAGATGCTCAATAAATATTCTCCCTCCTTCTTCCCCCAGCATCTCTCTATGTCTCAGTTTCTTTGCCTACTAAATGTGGTGGGGATTCAAGGATAAAGTTGAATCTGACGAAGTTTCCAAACCTCTGCCATCTGTCCCACAAGAGGTCCTGGGGAGAACAGAGGGCCTTTCTCTGCCATGTCTGAGCTCTGGGAGCTATTTCTTCTTTTATTATTTTCAACAATCAAAAAAAAAATCACACACAAAAAATCACAAAACCACTTAGTAGTAGTGCACATTGGCACACACTTGGAATGAGCCCACACCCCCCAACCTCTCCCCAGTACCACCGCCTGACTCAGTTTCTCCATCTGTAAAGCAGTTGTGTCCCTTCCCCCTCTGCAACTGCCCACTAGGTCGGGAGGACGGTGCCCAGCAGAGGGCACTCTGAGTGTGACCTCCTGGCCACCGCCCTGGGGAAAGGCACCCGGCCAAGGAAAATTCTAGTGAAAAAAACGAAGAAAGGATTCCAGGTTTATGAGTCCCAGACTTTGAAAAACAAAACTGCTGAGTTGTCTCCTGAGTTAGGGAAAAAGAACACCACAGCCGCCTCAAGATTTCCAGGAAACAATTTGTGAAGGCTTTGGGCAAGGCTGGCAGGGGGAGCTGGGGAGGCCTGGCTTGGGATGCTGTGGGAGGTGGGAGATGGGGGTGGGCGTGTGCCTGTGGGAGCTTGAGAGTTGGGATGTTCCTGGGCGGTTCTTGGGGTGGAGTTACGTGACTGTGTGGGTTTACATCTGTATGTGTGTTTGTGTGTCTGTGGGCAATCCCACAGGTATTTATTGAGCACCTTCTATATTCTTTTAGGTGATGGGGATGCAACAGCAAATGAAACACAGCCCCTGAACTCAGGGAACCGAGTTTACTGAGAGATGCAGAGTAGCAGACATTTCAGTTCAGAGTACAGGCATCCCGGAGGTGAGTGGAGGGCAAATGCTGGCTTTGTGGCCAGGCAGCCTGGGATGTGAGTCCAGCCACCCACCAGCTGCATGCCCCTGGAGATCCCTGATACTCAGTCTCCTTAGCTGGAAAGTGAAAATATTAAAAGGACATCCTAGGAGATAGCAAGCGTGTGTAAATATTTGATGACTGGTCTCTATCAGGTGCACACAAGGTCTAACCCTGGATAAGCATATATGGTGTGTGTAGTCCCAGTGAGCTACGTGCAGGGCATTAGCTCACCTGCTTAGGTCATGTGTGTGACATGCCAGGCTCTACCAGAGGTTGTAAATCGTGGCCCTCAGACACAGTTTGTGGGGGTGCTCATTTGGTTAGGGTTTGTTTTTTGGAGCGTTCTAAAAATCAAGACACTGCACATAAAAATCCAGATTTCCAGGTTCTCTTGAAACCTTGGAAGATGTGGCCATCCTGCAAGTATTTGCATGTGTGTGCCTGTATGCCACGGTCTCTGCTTCCCAGAGATGTGTCCTTTCCAGGAGCACCCTCCCTCCTGGCCGGCTTCCAGGCCTGTCCTTGGAGGGACTCCAAGGTGGCTTGGGAGAGCTCATGTGCAAACACATTCTCTGTGAACAGAGAAGCAGGACCAGGCAGGGACTGATGCCAGGGCCCTGGCCTCCCCAGGCAGCTCTGGTTTCAGCAATCAGAGGGGATGGAGACCACTGTGGGCCCTCCCCAAGGCTCTCTGGCTGTGTAGCTGGATGCTGGTTACAGAAGATAGCAACCAAGGATGGCAGCCAGACAGACTAACTTTTCTTGTGTATTTGATTTTGCATTTTAAAAATTCCTGCATCCTAGCTCCAAAATGATTAAGGCAATGATCTCCCAGAAAAAGAAAATTTTTCTAGATGTCTATACTATGGTTCTTCTAAAGATGAGCAAATAGCCTCATGGTAGAAGCTAAAAATATAACTGTTAAACACATTTTGGGAACCCACAGATGTGAAAGGTAGAATGGATGTTCTCCTAATATTCCTGGATCCTCTTAAGATGGCAAATAAGTCTCTCTTAATAGATACTTACTAGTGTGCGAGATGTAGGCTGGGTACGAGGGGACTACAAAGATGAATACACCCTGCTCCCTGGCTCTCGGGAAACTCAGTCTTGTGGAGAGATGTCCAAGAAGAAATGAATGCAGGAACAAGAAAGGACAGGGGTATTATTGAGACATTTGGGGTCAAAAGACACCAGAACATAGAAGAAGATGCCTCTGGACCTCTGATTTACAGTGCAAGCTCTTTCCCCAATCTGAGTCCCCGTTTCCCCTTTTTAGACAAGAAGCTCAGAAGAGATGAACAAACATCAATCCCACGTTCACAACCCCAGCCCCCAGCTTGGGTATTCTTTGAGGGAACACAGGCTGCAGCCCTTTGGTTCTTAGCCTCTTACACCCTGCCCCACATACTTGCTCCCAAGTCTTGGCTTGTGCTGGGAATTCATCTGGCTTGAGCGCTGAAAAAAATCCATCAGAGGAGGTTTTTCTCATTGCTTTTTCTTGAAAAAAAAAAATCTGGAGTCCAAAAAGACCAGGCATCTAGTGGAAGCTTCCAGCATCCATTATAGGGGTTCCTGGTCCAGGTGAGGAGAGCAGCCCCTCAACAGGTAGGAGAGTTGTACCCCTTCCCGAGCACCAGGGTTTGAATGGTTAAAGAATTTGCCCTGAAGGATTGTTCTGAGGTCATTCTCCCACTTTGCAGATGGGAAAAAGGAGGCCCAAGGATGGGATGGACTTTCCCCACAGTCCTGAAGTCAATGTCAGAGGCAGATCTCTTGATTCCTGAGTAAGGGCTCTGTTCACTCACTGATTTTTCTCTCTCAGGCTGAGTCCTCAGGACGGAGGGAGAGGAGGACTCCCAGGATACGTTGCTCCTCAGGCAGATATCAACTGCTTTGGGGCTAGAACATCAAGATATTCTTGATCTGATCCAGCAAAGAGCCCGGAAAACCCAACCTCACAAATGTAAGTGTGAAGGAAGAGCAATAATTCTGTAGCCCAGTAAAAGGCATTGGAGGTCCAGGCACCCACCTTCAGAAGAGTCTTTAGGGCTTCCCTGGTGGCACAGTGGCTGAGAGTCTGCCTGCCGATGCAGGGGACGCGAGTTCGTGCCCCGGTCCGGGAAGATCCCACATGCTGCGGAGCGGCTGGGCCCATGAGCCATGGCCGCTGAGCCTGCGAATCCGGAGCCTGTGCTCCACAACAGGAGAGGCCACAACAGTGAGAGGCCCGCGTACCGCAAAAAAAATAAAAAAATAAAAATAAGAAGAGTCTTTATTGCCAGAGTCCATGAAAGAAGGAATTTGACACGTAGCAAAAGCAAACTTTTAGAACGAGGCACGCAAGTGGCCAGAGATGGCAAAGAGAAGCAGCAGGTTGACCAGCATTGACCCAAAGTTGTCTGCCTTCCTCATTATTGGCCTCTTAAGAGCTTGTCTTTATCAAAGGGTCCATCTGCCAAGCTCTTTGCCTGGACCACTTTACCATCCCCGTGAGTGTCATTGGTACCTCCATCACAAAGTGAAATCCCCATGGCACTTTCAAAGTGGCCAGCCCCACAAATAATTGGAAAACCCCTAGGAACAGGTCTGGAGCCTACAATTCAAAAAACTTCTGAGGTGCTTTGTTTCTTTCCTTAAAATCTGGAAATCTACTGAGATAGGGAAAATCACCAGACATAGAAACTCCCTTCAAAAAAGAACCCCAGATTTCTTTCCAAATTTTTGTTAGAATGCTATTTCTAACTTCACAACACCCTGAAAAGGGCCAGGCCAAAGATACTTAATAAACATTTTGTGATGATGGTGAAATCATCATTAATGATTATTACCTTAAGTAAAAATGATTATGGATAGTGTCTTGAGTATTAGTCATTCACTGAACAAATGTTTGACAGCCTCCTCTGTGCTAAGTCAGGGGAAAGAACAATGAAGAAATCAGACACAGCTTTACTTTAACACCTTTAATTAACTTAATTTCTCATATTCATATAATCCACATAGTCTAGTGGGGCAGAAAACTAGTTGTAAACAGGCACATTTTAGAAATTGCCAGTTATAATAAGTATAGTAAGAACCAGATGGAGATTAACAGAAGGAAACTTGGGACATTTTAAATCATCACACCAAAGCGGAGAAGGTGTACTATAGGCTACAGTTTTTACAAGATCATTTGGTATATTTCTTTGTTTTATTGTTGCTATCAGCTGTGTGTGAGTTACCATGGGGAGGTATTGAATTTGGGTTGAGGAACCCAGGACAATTTGGTCTTCTAATCTACTAGGTGACTGATAACATGTAATCATCTGTTTAATTAAATTTCCTGGTTCGGGAACCAGAAGTTTACAGAGATTTAGATGATGCTAGCAGGAAAGCTGTTCACTAATTGTTTTTACTAAACACAAGCTGTGAGTATGACAGGGACAAAGCCTGCAGCTGGCAATGAAAAGAAGGAATATAGAGGCAAAACGAGGAATGTTTGGTATTTATGAGTAGAGGAAGTAGTAGCCCATTATGGGCTCCACGTTTTAAGGGTTGCTGACAAACAGAAGCAGCCCAAATGGCTGGCATTAGCTGACTGGATATGCTCAGCTGGTGCATTCATATCTAGGAGGCAGCTGTCATGAGAACAGGAGCTCGGTCTGCCTCATTTACTGCTATAATCTGGGGCCTGGAATTTGGAAAGGAGAAAAACAGTTTTCTCATCTCTTCTTGATGATCTTAATAAATGGAGCAAGGCATGTGATGTGCTCCGATTAGAGCAGTGTCACTGTGACTGATATTAAATAAAGTGTAGCCACTATTACTGTCACTGTTATTTTTACCATGACCACTGACCTCAATCCTCTAGATGCTTAGGCTCCAATCTGGTCCTGCCCCCTCACCACCTGCAAGGCTAATGACCCAGGCCAATGTAATCTTTCCCTCCTCCAATGCCCATCTGGACTATAACACATGGAAAGTCACAGTTATTGAAGAAAAGGTTGAACGGCTGGGACACTAGAGGCAAGCCAGCCCAGGAGAGAATCCCAGTTTCCACCTCTGGGACCTGGGAGCATCTCATTAGATCCACGATTTTTTTTAACCGTGTCCCTAGAGCCTAGAGGCCCAGACAGGGAGGAGAGAAGCCCAGCGCACAGGCTCCCAGCTGCCTGCTCCGCTTAACAGAAAATCCTTGCTTCTAGCTGGTTTATACGTTTGGGCTCTATGTGAAAAAGCATTTGAAGACACAGTCCCACAGCTAATACAAATTTTGAAAAAACCCAATGCATTCTATGATCTTTAAGGTCATTTTCCACTAAAAAACAAACAAACAAAAACAAAAAAACTATGGACTATTATTTCTTGAATTATTGCTTAAGCATTCATCTATTTATCTACCGCCCCCCAAATACTTTAGTGGCAGGGAGAAAAAAAAGAGCACAAGTATCCTGACTCCTAGTGCAGTGCTCATTCCAAAATAGAAATATGTCCTCCAAAATATCACTATGGATTTCAGATGGGGGCAGAGAAGGAAGACACAATTCCTTTCATTCCAGTACCGAACTGTCAGCGCCTTGTCAGTTTTCACCATTTTTCTCTTCTGCATCTCAGAAGGGATGAAAAATCTCTCCTCTAGGAAACAGGGCAGGCCAAGAGGTGGTCAGACACTTACGGGGCTTGTCACACGTGCTCTACCATCTTCAATGCAGAATGGCTCACCAAACCTTAATTTTCCATAGTCCTCCCGGCCACTCAGTCCTTAGTTCCTTGCAGGAATCACAAGCTCAAAAGGCTACAAGGCTAGCAGGCAACTTCAATGTCAAGAGTCTGACAGCTGAAGGATTGGGGCAAAACTGGAGAATGGAAACCTTTTGGTGCTTTGTAGAACCAGCAGAGCAGATTATGGATGTGAGCGGGACTGCTGAGGCTCAAACATTCCCTACTTCCCTGTGTGTGCTTTCTTGTTCCCCAATCATGGCCCCAGGTTCATACCACCAGATCTTAGGCCTTAGCCAGATGGACTACTTTTCTTCTTAAACTTATTTTTGGGGAAAAAAAATTTTTTTTTCTACTGGGTAGAGATGAGTGGTCTCCAAAGGGTTTCGATTCCTTTCTGAGTCAGGTTAAGCCTCACTGGGCTCCGCTTTCGATTTCTGCAGGCTTGCCACTTGCTGAGGGCTCAGAGGTCCCCTGGTGATGCCCCCTCTATTTCAAGAGCCCCCAAAAATAAGTCGAGTGACTACAGATAAGTTTTTGGTACTTTCCAAAATTAAACTATTTCCCTTGGTAAATTTCCACCAAATGAGCTCATTAATCTGAAAACAGGATGTGGCACACGAAGACAGTAAAGTCAGGTTGCCTGCTCACTTACACTGGCCCGGGGCAGGGAGGAAGGGGGCGGGTGGGAGAGAGGTGGGAGCAGAGAAGGGCTTTTAGAGGTCCCACTGCACTGAGAATCAATGAATTTTTAAATCAGAGACTCAAAGCTCTAAATCCTTTTCTCTTAGAATTGAACGTGACCACAGAAGCCACCTCTGGTCAGTGTCCCACAGATTGCCTGTCTTGGAGGCCCCTGAGACCCTCTGCTTGTCTGCAGGCAGGCGCCTCCCCTCCAGGTAGGACCGAGGCCCTCCTTTCTCCAGGAGGATTCTATCCTGCAGCATCAGCTCCTCAGGCAGAAGCTGGGAGTTCTGCCCCAGGTGAGTGAGAGGCTTAAATACATCCCAGGTTAAAAAAAAAAAAAAAAAAAAAAACAAAACCAAAGGAGTAAAACACAGTTCCCAACTCCAGTTGGTGTCAAGACAAAAAATGGGACCCTAATACATAGAGAATGTAATGGGTGCCTCAGAGCCACAGAAAGGAAACAAAACCAACAAAGTAGTCAGGCTCACTCCTTCCTCAGCTAACAGTCCTGCAGATGTTAGGACTTGATGGAGAAGGAGCCGTTATCAAATTCGCAAAAATAAAGATTGTTTGTACCTTTTAGACAAAAATTCTACCCCAACACTAAGTACCAAAACTATTTTGATTGATATACACAAAATTCATAGGGAATAAGTGGCTGTGTGTGTGTTTAGACAAAACCAGAAACGGTTCCTGAAAACACCCAGTTCTGTGGAAGCCCCGTGCCTTCAGAACCGCTCTGTACATCTCTTCGCTGATTGCTCCAACCCAATAAGCTTGGACGAGCCTGACACTGTGCTAGGACCTTGCAGGACTCTAAGAGGGCTAAGACTTGGGTTTTGCTGCTGCTCGCCCCACCCCACGCAGGATTGCAGGCAGGCAGGGGACAGGATGCCGGTTCAAGTCCCAAGTCCGTGTTCGTTTAGTCTGCGAACACTTTGAGTCCCACACACGTGCCAGGAACTCGCGCGGGGAGAAGGAGAACGGAAGGTCAGTCTTCAGTGGAAAAACAGAGCCTGCGACGCCGTGGATGCCGCCCCGGGCCTAGTTTCCCCATTCGGGGAGCGTTCGCCCCGCCCCCGAGGCCGCCTCGGAAAGGCGGCTCCGGCTGCAGGAACCGGCCCCGGGCCTGCCCTCCCCGGTTTCCGCCGCCTGGGCCGAGTCCTCGCGCCACCGGAAGCTCCCGCCGGGCCGCTGGGAAGCGGCGGCGGCGCCAAGGTTGGTTGCACTGCACCCCGCCCCCACCCGCCTCGGGACTGCGGGGGCTGCCGGCCGTCGCCCCAGCGCTCCCCGCCCGGGACAGCCCGGCTCCAGCTCTCTGGGGCGGGGGCGGGGGCTGCCCAAGTGCGGGACCCCCCCCGCGCGCCTCCGGGACCTGGAATCCCGGCTGCAGAGCCCTGCCCCGGACTCGCTGCCCCCGCCCTTCCTGCGGACGCCCGGGGCAGCCCTGCGGGGGCTCATCCTTGAATAGTCGCGGGCGCCGCTCTGCTCCCCTCAGTGCGCACGCATCCGGAGATGTGGCGGTGGCGAGACGGCCGTCACCAGCCCGCGCGGGGCGCACGAACGGGGCTGAGGGACACGGACAGGTCATCCGGCATCACTGAGCCGGGCGGGGGGTGATTGTGCTCCGGCTGTGGGACGCGGTGGGATCACAAAGCTGGGAGCCCAACCTCATCCTGGGGCGGCCCACCGGGACTCCCAGGGAAAGTGGGGTCTGGTCCAGCTGCGCCCCGAAGGACAAGTGGAAGGCTGGGGAGACGCGGGTGTAACAGTGCAGAGACTCCGCGTCTGCGAGGCCCGCGGCGGGGGGAGGCGCGGAGATGGGGCTGATGGCGGTTCAGAGTGGAAGAGAAGGGGATCAAGGAGACATAAGGAGGAGCAGCCACAGAAGTGGGGGCGGGGGGAGCACGGAAGGGGTGCAGGAGGCCACAACAAGGAAGGGAACTGGAAAGGAGGCGCCAAGAGGCGTGTCAGGTGCTGGCCACAGGGCTGGTTGGATAGAAACTGGGACAAGCCCCGGACATTTGGCACCCTCGACCTTGAGAACCTTGGGGAGATGGTTCCATGGAGATTGGAGTGAGGAAGCGGAGCGTCCGTGTAGACAGTATTTTCTAGGAGTTACGTTAAAGTGAGAAGGTGTAGATGTTGGAGAGGAATGTGGAATGAGGGTAAAGGGCGTTTTAAAGCACCATGTGTGGTTAGAACACAGGCTCAGGCCTCCCGAGTCCCCACTCACTATCGGGGAGTCCTTGGGCATGTCACTGAACCTCTTGGTGCCTCAGTTCCCTTTTCCGTAAAACGGGGATGAAGATGACAATACCTGCCTCATAGGGTTCACGTGAAGTTTAGATGAGATGGTGCCTGTAAAAGCACTTAACACGGCACTAAAAGCACCTGTTACTTTTCACTTGTAATTATTAGAGCAGCTTGCGATATTTTGCTGCTGATAGGAAGGAGCTGGGAGGCATTGAAGACAGAGGGGAGAGAAAAGGGAGCAGAGAGAAAGGGACCGAAGAACTTGGATGGAGAGAGAAATCTTGGGTTCCTGTGCCAAACCAAGGGAAGGAGGGAGCAGGTGGGGACACAGGGAAGTTTGCAGGTTTGGGGTATATGGTTAAGTGAGTGGCTTTCTGATAGTCTTTCTCCGAAGTAGGCCTCAAGGTCGTTTGCTGAGAGGGCCAGGTCAGGGCTGGCCCAGGTAAGGGTGGAGGTCCTGATTTCCACTGCAGCAGTAGGGTAGGGTGCCCTGCCCTCTTTGCCAGCGACCCCAGGCAGCCTCGGCATTGCTCCCGGGAAAGTGGACAGTTGAATTTACTAGGGTCAGAGGACAACGTCAGACCTGCCTTGCCCGCTTGTGAGGCTCACCTAAAGTTGATGGATGTGAAAACACTATATAAGCATAACTTACCATCTTAGTCTTTCTTCGTGACCTTGAGGAGCTGGAAGGGCTGTGGCCATCATCAGTATCAAAGTTTTTCAGGCACTTCACTTGGGCCGTGCACCATGCCATGCTTTCACCCATGATCTCATTTAGTGATTACAAGTCAGGTGAAGTAGGTATTAATATTAACCCCATTTTGCAGATGCAGAAACTGAGGTGCAGAGAAGTTACTGACCTTGTCCCAGGACCCACAGCTAGTAAGTGATGGACTCAGGGTCCCAACTCAAATCTGTCAGACCTCGAAGCCTGTGATTTGAAACTACTATGAAAGTTTGCAAAACCCCTAGTAGCAACCCAGCAGAATAGAAAGATGTGGAGGGATCATCTTTTCCATTTGGTAGGTGAGAAAACAAAGGCTAGAAGCTCTGACCTCCATCCTGGGCTCTGTAGGCTCCACCAAGCTGCCTTGTTTTTGCCTCTCTTGAGTGGGAGGAAGAACACAGAGCTTAGAGTCCCACAGACCTGGTGGTCATCGTGCTGTACCACCAGGTGCTGTGTGACTTTGGACCAGGCATCTTGCTCCTCTGTGCCTCCACATGCCTGCGGAATTCCTAACAGGTTGCTCTAAGGAATAGGAAGGAAAATGTTGCCTGGGGCATGGTAGATGTGCCAGGAGCCATGCTTCCCACACAACCATGGATCTGCGTCCCACTTGGCTGCTGAGACCAACTCCTCGTGACCTTGTATTTATTTAGACCTTTGTTCTCCTCAGGGCCAGGAAGTGGTGGCGCCTGATCCGAGTCTGTGGCCACCTATGACTTCCTGAGTGGGGCCGTGGAGGGAGGGCCCTGAGCAGTCCATGGTCCTGAGGCCTCGGACTTCAGAGGGGAGGGCCAGGTGTCACACATACTGATGAAGAACGCCACGGGCAGGGCTGGACCATCAGAAGCCTTCCTGCTGGCCTTGGCCATGGGGTTCCAGAATTTTAGACCCCAGAGAAGTCTTGGAGATAATCCTGTTGCAATTCCTTTTTTTTTTTTTTTTTTAATAAATAGATGGGGTAACCGAGACCCGCTGTGCAAAAGTGACTTTTACCTAAGATACTCTGGACAGGGCAGAGCTAATGTGCACGGAACTTGCATTTTTGGACCTGACTCCAGAACCCTGGGGATTTCCACTGGGGCAGTGAACACCCACACCGAGTATCCTAGGCTGCTCGGAGGTTCCAGGGAACATAGACAAGTCACCGACTGGGGCTCTCTCTGCTCCTGTCCCCTGGGGAGGAAGTGGAGGAAGCCAGTGGCAGCCTGAGGTCCTCCGACTGGGGAAACTCTAACTGTGGTTCCTGAAAGTCCGTGACACGGTTCTTTTTTCTCTCTGACTTGCTTTCCCCTCCCTCTTGCTCAAAAGAATGACTGGACACTCCTAGAGCCTGCAGTCACCATCCAGGGGATTTTTTTCACCACAAAGGGTAATTCCTGTCTCATCCCTGCTGTGACTCAGCTGTGACGTTGAACCGCACAAGCCAGCGAGAAGATAAAATCATCAGACTCCTGCACATCAGAGAGGGTGGCCCGGCCAGCACTCACCTCTTCTCCCAGCACAGACTCCACGGAGCTGGTCCCCTCCCCAGAGGAGCTTGAACAGGGGCCCCCCACCAGCCAGCCTGGGACCCTGAGATGGCCTCTGGCTCGGCCAGCAGCCGCCACCCGGCCCCCGATGAGAACGAGTTCCCCTTTGGGTGCCCCGCCACCGTCTGCCAGGACCCACCAGAGCCCAGGCCCCTCTGCTGCGCCGTCTGTCTCTCTGAGAACGTGAGGTGAGGGGTCGGAGGAGAAGAGGCGGGTGGGAAGGAGGTGCCAGGGAGGGAGCCCTCACGGGAGGCGGGGGTGAGAGGAGCTGTGGTTTTGGGCAGGTGACTTCACCTCTCTGGCCTCAGCTTCCACACCTGTTCCTCAAGGGTCCCGGACACTGCCCCGTCTGACTGTTGGTGGGAGGAGAAGTAGCCACAGAAAGACGTCAGCTCCCTTAGCAGAAGGCCATCCGGGGTCAGGGGGAGAGCCTCTGGGTCCAGCTGGGCTACTTACTGTGTGGCCTGTGCAAATTGTTTGATGTCTCAGCCTCCTTGTCTGTAAAATGCCTGTAAAGTGATTTTCTACCTCCCAGGATTGTTACAAGGCCCAGTCAATAACATTCCAAAAAATCCTTGTAATAATGAATATAAACTCCCTGGTAAATGACAAACTGCTGTACAAATATATCTTCTTCCACAATATCACCCATCACCTCAGACTGTTTGCTGGGAATGCTTTTAAAGGGGACTAGATATTTTTTGTATTCATATATTATACATTTATGGATGTATATATAAAATATGTATATATTTGCATATAAATATATACAATGCACACATTTTGCATGTGTATAAAATATACGTATATAATTTACATTGTATATTATATATTAAAATATGTGTATATTTATATGTAAAATATAAATAACTCAGGTGTGACATCAATATGATCATCAGTATCCCACCTTAAGCAACTATTATGTACCAACTGTGTGCCAAGCACTCTTTCCTTGTGTCTTCAGAAGCTCCTTGGAAAGGTGGATACTATTATTACCCTATTTTACAAATGAGGGCAGTGAGGCCTAATGGACAGATGAGGTCAGTTTGCCGCAGGTCAGTTTCCTGGCAGATGTGTTCTTAAACTGCCGTGCACCCCCAGCATGACCTTTGTTTGGGACTTTACAGTTTAAGAAGGTGGGAAACTTCTCAGGCAAGCTTGAGGAGTTCCAATGCTTTCACAAAGGAGGAGGCCGAGAGAAGGCGGAGAGAGGTGGTGGTGAGAAGGGCAGGTGGGGGGAGGAGCAAAGCTCAACTGGTTTCACCATCCTGGCTTCATCTCAGGCTTTTGCAATGGGCCTCTTGGCTTCCTTCGCTGTCCTTCCAAAACCTGGCAGAGGCGGGAGAGGGATCCAGGCCTGAGGCCTGAAGAGCTCTGCCCAGCTCTGCGCCTGCCTCCCTCGACCTTGGTGGATCCATACGTCCTCTGAGGCCTCATTCTCCTTCCTGTAAAATGGGCCTGACCCGTGGCTCTCACTGAGGACCGGATCGCTTGGGAGCTTTGTTAAAGCACATAGGACCATGTGTCACCCCATTCAGAGTCCGGCACCCACTCCTGGTTAAGAACCTCAGGCTAGGTGTTCTCGGAGGCCCCTTCTTATTCAGAGAGGCCATGGTCATCTGTAATTACTAAAAATAAGAGACCAAAATAAAATAGAGGAAGCTGAGAAGAACTAATATAGCTGCACATCCACAATCCTTTATCTGAACCCGTGGGGTCAGATGTAGTTTGGAATGGAGAAGTTTTTCAGATTTTAGAAAAGCAAGTCAGTGCATTACTGTGTAATTCTTCCAGCGGGAATTGGGGATGCACCTTATAATCAAGCAATGGATATTTCTGCAAACATAAATATTCACGCTAAGTGGGATAAGTAGGGGCTTGAATAGCCTCTAGTCACTTCAGATCAGGTTTGGCTGCCAGAGAAGCTCACTGCAAACTACAGGAAAACATTGGTTTGGGAATGGTGGGTCTGGGATTGTGGAGCTGCACGCTCATTGGTATCAGCTGCCACACTGGGCAAGGGCTAGGCATTTGGAGCTCTGGGGACGGTGGTTGGTGCCATGGAGTCGTGAATGCCTCACTCAGTGGCATTTGTTCATGTGTCCCCAGGAATGGTGAGGATCGGATCTGTCCCAAATGCAAAGGGGATGACACACCATCTGAAAGGCCAGGAAGCCTTCTGTCTCAGGAGCAGGTAAGTTGGCACTGCCAGGAAAGACTGTCTGTCAGTTGTCTCCGTTGGCAGGGGAAGAGGCCAAGTAGGTATCTGCCCACCTAGTCCCTACCAGGTGGCTCCTTCCTTGTCTGAGTCTAGACTGAATTCATTTTGTCAGCAGTGAGGAGACTGACGTTTGCGGTGGGGAAGCAACTTGCCCCAAGCCACCTGGCCGACCCGTGACAGACTCAGGGTGAGAACAGCATCTAGACAGGGGTCAACACACCACAGCCTGCGGGCCCAACTCAGCCTGCCGCCTGTTTGTACGGCTTACGAGCAAAGAATGGTTTTTACACTTAAAAGGTTTCTAAAAATTGAAAGGAGAATGAGATTTTGTGACACATGAAAATTATAAGGAATTCAAACTTCCAGGTCCCTACATAAAGTTATATTGGTTCACAGCCACAACTCACTCATGTATATATGCCTTGCGTGTGGCTGCTTTTTTATTTTTAATATTTATTTATGTATTTATATTTATTTGGTTGTGCCGGGTCTTAGTTGCAGCAGGCAGGCTCCTGAGTTGTGGCATGCGAACTCTTAGTTGCGGCATGCATGTGGGATCTAGTTCCCTGACCAGGGATTGAACCTGGGCCCGCTGCATTGGGAGCGTGGAGTTTTATCCACTGTGCTACCAGGGAAGTCCCTGTAGCTGCTTATGTCCTGAAACAGCAGAGGTGAATAGTTGCAACAGAGGCCTCACAGCCCAAAATATTCACTGTCTGGCTCTTGACAGAAAAAGTTTGCCAACTCTTGACCTAGACAGTTCTTTCTGGCCCTGTTTGCCCTCAGACAGGGACAGGCCATCCTCATCTCACTTCTCCAGCTCTGCCAAACCGTGCTTCCAGGAATAAGATACAACTTTGGTAGTGTGAGGGGCCAAAGAGATACCCTCAGGCATCAGTTTAGAACCCCAGCCCTTCTGAGCTGGAGAAGGACCCTCGTAGGTAATCCGTCCAGCCCAGAGGTTCCCACATGTTGACCAGTACTGGTCCATTCCCACCAGTTCATGACAAAAATGATAAAAAAAAAAAATAAGGAAATTGTTATGAGTTTTTCTTATAAAAGTAAATTCTTTCCATTTATAGAGTCAACCTTTACTCTGAGATGATGCCCTTCCTATTCGTGTCTTTGTATAAAGGAAATGATCGTGATAGGTGATAGAATTCGGGGGTAAAGCCTTTATTTAGTAAAATTTTAAAATGGCAATCTTTATGTTAATCTCCTAATTTAAAAAGCAAACAAACTGGTATTGGTCTGTGAATCCAAAGCTTTAAGAATCCCTGCTGTAAATCTAACCCCCGCTTACACATGGGCCCCGACACCCACAGGGGCATCTCATTGCAAAGCTCCCTCATGACCAGGGTCTCGCCAAGTTGGCCACCAGCACTGTCCACACTGTGAGGCACTGGCTCCTTTCAGCCAAAGCTCTACCCTTGCCCAAACCATGGCCCAGGGGTCAGGAGACTGGTGTCTGAGGATGGCTTTATAATTCAGTGCATGGCTGAGATGACTCCCCTGTCTCCACCTGTAAAGTGAAGATGCTAGGTTGACTGTGCAGGGTCTTTCCAGCATCTGCAATGTCCCATTGCCAGTCAGTGGCTGGCAGGGCAGCTCTCCCTCCCGCTGTGGAACCAGAGGCAGGCAGGTCTCCACGCCTCCTTACCCCTTCTCCGCTCTGGCCCCTCTCCTGCAGAGAGTTGGAGGAATTTCCTGTCCCACCAGGGCTGGTTTTGAGGGCTTTCCTGTCTTCCTGTCAGCAACCCTCTCCCCCCGCAGGTCCTCAAGGGATTAGTAGTAAGGCTCCCGTGCATTTCCCCAGAACTTTGTACTCTACAATGTGGTTAAGAGCTAATAGGATTAACACCCATGGAATAACCTTCCAAGCCTCCCTTTTTGAGATCTTTGTACTCCACCCTCGAAAGAGGACATGGGCTAGATGCTTTCTAAGGCACCTGCCTGCCCGAAGGCATCAGGGCTGTTGTTTTGACGTGTTTTATTCTTGCCTCTTAACAAAATGAATACAAATTCATTGTACAAATCTTAGATAACATAAAGATGAGATATTTTAATATCTCTCAACCCAGTAGTCTTAATTTTTTCATCTTTGTTAATGTGAAATCAGATGAAAGTAGAAGCGTTCTGATTAAAGGGGAGCCTGGAGCCCTGTCCTTTCGGTTACCCCACTTCCTTCTCCTGTCCCAGCCTCTCAGAGACACTGGAGATTCCTAGGGCCCTGCAGAGCACAGTTTGAAACTCGCTGCCTTAAACCAAATGAAGTGACTCTAATGATGGAATTACAGGCACTGAAACAGGCTACAGAGTGGGAGGAGGGTACACCCCCCAGTGGAAAGCTGGGGGGTGGGATGAGCCAGTGGTCTGACACCTGCACAAAGCCACAAGTGGAAAGACCAGGGACTCCTTCAGCTTCTGACCCAATGGGAACTTTGGGGGGACTTTTGACGAAAGGAAAGCAGCTGATTATAAATCAACACTTTGTATACGTGGTGATTCTGCAGTCTGTGCATCTGGGGAAACCTGGGAAGTGAAGGTGGGGTGGACAGGCCGGGCCGGAGACCAGCTGAGCTAAGCCCCGAGGTGCCCATTCTTGCAACACTTTCCATGCCATCTGCTTATCAGTTTGTCCTCCTCCTCTGACTTCATTAGATTAATGTCTCTCTAAGAAGTGCTCAAAGCCCGAGACCGATTAGCTCATGTTAAGAAGCAGATATTAAAGGATAACTGTTGACCTGGTTAGAGACTTGGTTCTTGCCTAGAATGACCTTCCTACAGAAGTGACAATGAATTAGGGGACGACCCGGTGGCTGGGAAATAGCAGTCAATTCTGTCTGCCTGAGACCCTGTGAATGGGATTGTTTCTCTCACTCTCTTCCCTCTGAGGTCACTCAGGAAGGTCAAAAGCAAGCTGGCATCTGCTGCCAGTGGCTTACAAGAGTGCCTTAAATTATTCTAGAATCAGAAAATGATAGGAGGTCAAGCTGTCTAGTCCAATTTCCGTTCTGTACTGGATTCCTGCCAAGTGGCTTTGTGTCCTTCCAGTGATGGGGAGCTCATTACTGCATGAAACCACCACTTCCACCATGGGGAACTAACTGTTGTACCATTTTCCTCTTTGTTTGTACTGAGCTGAAGTCTGTCTCCCTTGGGGCCACAAAAAGTAAGTCAGTCAGCCTCCTGTCCCCTGAGGCGGTCCTGAGTCTGTGGAAGGACGCTGACCACGTCCATCTTGAGTCTGTCCTCAGCCTCTGTGCATATCTGTGTCCTTTGAAATGCAATGCCTGGAAATGAACCCCCTTACACTTCTGAGCTTGACAATTGCATCTGTAACCTTATCGATCCCGTGACATCCTGTGTCATGCGCAGTGGTGATACCCCTATTTCACCAGTGGGTAATATATTGAGGTTCAGTGAAGAGGTGTGCCTGCACCAGTCATACAGCAAAGGGGGGGCAGAGCCAGGCTCCCACTCCTGCCCCTTAGGCTGCTGACATCTTCTCTCTGCTGCCTCCAGATGGTGGATCACCCCCAAATGTTTTACACAGGTTTAAATACACAGTCCGCCTTAAGTGCTAGAATCCACCAAATGCTGTGGAAACAGGAATGGGCAAGACTACTTTCAACTAGGGGAATCAGGCAGGACTTCCTGGAGGAGGTGGCAGTTGAGCCAAGCAGAGATTGCCAGAAAGGAAACTGACTGAGGTACAGAGGCGGGCAGGAACTGGCGAGCGGACCGAGTCCACCCTGTCACTGTCGAGTGCCTCTCCCTCAGCACTAGCTGAGACCCAAGCAAAAACAGCCCCTCCTGGCATCCAAGACCTTGGCCAGCCTCAGTGCCCAGCACAGCAGCGTGGGAAGTGCCTGGCACATTGCAGACCCTCCGCTCTGTGCAGTAGCTTCACGGAGGCAGCTCTCATGCTCCCGGCACCCTCTTGACGCTCACATTCTCGGAGGCCCCCAGGTCCCCAAGTGGGGGCCCTTTGATGGAGCTCTCCTGACCCCGTCACAAAGGGCCTGGGGAAGCAGGGAAGCTGGGAGCACCACACACCCCCAGACTTCTCGGACGTGGACAGAAGGACAAGTGTTCCCTCAGGGCTGGGATTTTGTTTTCTCTGTTTCCTCCTCAGAGGAAATTCCACTGCGAATTTTATTTTTGGCAGTTTGCAAGCAATGAGACCGCTCACACAGGGGCCTCCTGTGGCACCAGACAGGCACAGGCTTGGCTCAGGACAGATGCCCCGTTCCTCCTCTGCGACCCCAGCCCCTTCCCTCTCCAGTCCCCTCGGTCCCTGGACTTCAGATGAGGCTACCCTTTAGTCAAGGTGAGGACTCCTGGTGGGGAGGAAGGACGCTGGCCGTAGATTCCAGGCCCCTGGCCTCTGCCACAGCCTTGCCCCAAACTTGCATCCTGCAAGTCACCGGCCATCTCAGCTTCAGCTTCCTCACCTACACGAGAGGCAGAACCTCCAGTGGGAAAATAGGGTTTTACAGAATTAGTTATTAAGAGTTTGAGATGTGAGGATTAAATGAGACGCGTGTATGTGACAGCCATTAGCAAAAGGAAAAAGATGTCCCAAGGGCAGTGCTTAATCCACAGGAATAATTTTGCTAATAATAGTACTTCTACTAATCATGGGTGACATTTACTGAGCACCGCGTCAGGCAGAATGATGCTCCCCAAAGATGTCCACGTGTTAATCCCTGGAACCTGTGAATATGTTACCTCACATGGCTCTATTAGTCTGCTCGGGCTGCCGTAACTAAGTACCACAGACTGGGTGGTGTGAACAACAGAAATCTGTTTTCTCACAGTTCTGGAGGCAAGAAGTTCTAGACAGAGTTGGTTTCTTCTGAGGCCCCTCTCCTTGGCTTGTGGATACCCTCTTCTCCCAGCATCTTCCCATCATCTTCCCTCTGGATGTCTGTGTCCTAATTTTCTCTTCTTATAAGGACACCAGTCATATTGGAGTAGGGCTCACCCTAATGACCTCCTTTTAACTTAATTACCTCTTTTAAAGACTCTGTCTCCAAATACAGTCATGTTCATGGGAGCTAGGACTTCCCTATATGAATTCAGGGTGGGGAGACACTACTCAGCCCATAACAATGGCAAAAGGGACTTTGCAGATGTGATTAAATTAAGGATCTGGTGATGGGGAGATAACCCTGGCTTATTTGGTGAGCCTATTGTTATCACAAGGGCCCCCAAAAGAGGGAGGCAAGAGAATCAGAATCAGAGCGAGATTGGAAGATGCTCTGCTGCTAGCTTTTAATATGGAGGGAGGGACCCTGAGCCAAGGAATGCGGGTGGCTTTCAGAAGCTGGAAAAACAAGAAAACAGGTGCTCACCTTGGACCTCCAGAAGGGGCACAATCCTGCTCACTTTTAGGACTTCTGATCTCCAGGTCTGTAAGATAATATTGGGCTGGCCAAAAAGTTCGTTCGGGTTTTCCCATGACATGAAAAACCAGAACGAACTTTTTGGCCAACCCAAAAAATGTGGGTTGGCTTTTTGTTGTTGTTTGTTTGTTTATTTATTTGGTTGTGGCAGGTCTCAGTTGCGGCTCGCTGGCTCCTTAGTTGCAGCACGTGGGTGGGCTCCTTAGTTGCGGCATGCATGTGGGATCTAGTTCCCTGGCCAGGGATTGAACCCAGGCTCCCCGCATTGGGAGCGTGGAGTCTTAACCCCTGTGCCACCAGGGAAGTCTCAATGGGGGTTGTTTTAAGCCAATAAGTTTGTGGTATTTTGTTATAGCACAGTAGGTCACTCATGTCAGAATTTACTTATATTATGGCATTTAATCCTCACCATAACTCTAAAGGGGGAGTTCTGTTATTATACTCATTTTGAAGACTGGGAAACTGAGACATGGAGAGGTTAATAACTCTCCCAGGGCCACATAGATAGTGTGTGAAGTGACAGAGATGCGCTTTGCACCCTGACAGGCTGGCTCCAGAGCCCACCCCCTTAACCCTGGAAAGCACCCCAAGGAGTGCTGAGTGACTGATGGTGGGACTCTGGGCAGCCTGGCTGGCCACCAGCGGCCTCTCAAGTTACGCCCTGCCCCTCCTCTGCCAGACATGAGAGGCTGGTCCCAGCCCACTCCCATTGTACATGGTAATAAGGATGCCCGCTCCACCCATGTAGCACTTGCCAGCCTGCATGGGCTTTCATTGCACAGACACACCACAGGGCTCAGATGCCAAAGGAACGTGTGCCTCTCCACCTGTGGGCGATTCTGGACTCCCACCGTTAGTTCTATCACTTTCACGTTTTTACCTCCCTCTGACTCTCACTTCAAGCATATACCCTTAGAACGGCAGAGGATTCTAATCATGGGCTCGTAGGGAGTTTCAGGGCCTGAGAGATGACCCCTTGTGCATTCGCCAGGTTCCTCACTGGCCTCAGGCCCTCCATCCTTCCCTCATGTCGGGAACTACCTTCTGGGAGAGGCTGCATCACAGGGCACTTTCCAAAGCCATTGCAGTCTCCCTGACAAGGCTACCCACCCCTCCCCAGTAAAACATCTGTTTTCTATTCTTTGTTGGGAGCAACTTGTGCTTGAAGCCCGGGGCAATGGGGCAAAGTGGGGGGTGGCCTTTTGCTGGGCTGTGCTCTGTGTCCCAAACCAACTGTACTCATTAAGCCCACAGCTCTCACTTATTCTACTATTAGAGAATAATAACTAGTGTGCTTTGTATTTGCTCAGCCCAAAAGACCTCTGTCCTCCCCTCCTTTCATCCAAATCTCCCTTCACATCACCCCATGAGGTTATTCTTGAAAACAACAACAAAGCTCTTAGGAAATCAAGATATTATTTACATGTAATAAAATTCACTCATTTTAAGTGTACAGATTGATGAATGCCGGGAAATGTATACAATCGTGTGACCTGCAGTCAGGAGGGTGAATGTTTCTGCACCAGAAAAAGCTTCCTTGTGCCCTTGTTCAGTCAGTCTCCCCCAGCTGCAGCCCAGGAAGCCACTGGTCTATTTTCTGTCACTATAGTTTTGCCTTTTCTAGAATCTTGTAAGAATAGAATCCTCGTATGTAGTCTTTGGTGTTTGACTCTTTCATTTAGCATGTTTTGAGGTCCTTCCATATTATCGCACATATTAGTAATTTAGTCCATCTGACTGCTGAGTAGTGTCCGGGAGTACGGATATACCACACTTTGTTCATCCATCCACCAGTTGATGGATACTTGGATTGCTGCCAGCGTGGGCCTCTTATGAGTAAAGCTGCCGTGAACATTTACATATACCCGGACATATTTTCACTTTCTCTTGGGTAAATTCCTAGGAGTGGAATGTGTGGGTTGTCTGATAACTTGATAAGCACGGTCTTATGTATGTATGATTTAACTTTATGAGATACTTCCATAGATTTTCCCAAAGCGGTTGTACCATTTCGCATTCCCACCAGCAACCTATGAGTGTTTCAGTTCCTCCACGTTCTCACCAAAGCTCGATATTCTCGTTCTTTGTAAATTTTAGCCATTTAGTGAGTGGACAGTGGCATTTCGTTACAATTTGCATTTCTCTGATGACTGGTGATGTTGAACATCTTTACATAGGCTTGTCATTTGTGTATCTTATTTTGTGAAGTATCTGTTCAGTATTTTACCCATTTTGTATTAGGTTGTTTGTCTTATTGAATTGTAAGAGTTCTTTATATATTCTGGATATAAGCCCTTTCCAGGTCTATGTTTAGGAAAAAATGTTCTCCCAGTCTCTCCTGGGCTTACTCTTTTTTTTTTTTTTTTTTTGGGGTACGCGGGCTTCTCACTGTTGTGGCCTCTCCCATTGCGGAGCACAGGCTCCGGACGCGCAGGCTCAGCGGCCATGGCTCACGGGCCTAGCCGCTCCGCGGCACGCAGGATCTCCCAGACCGGGGCACGAACCTGTGTCCCCTGCATCGGCAGGCAGACTCCCAACCACTGCGCCACCAGGGAAGCCCTGGACTTACTCTTGATAAGATATAGAGACATGGGGTAGGAAGATCCCTGGAGCTTGCTGCTTCCTAGCTGTTCCTCCTTGAGTAAATCCCTGCCCCTCTGTAAGCTTCAGTTTCTTCATCAATCAGATGGGAACAAAAAACCTACCCTGCTATCCCCAAGTGTTGTTAGGGGCCCTAGGAAGAATTATGACTATGAAAGCATTTTGTAAACTCCTTAGACTTATACATAGGTTAACAGTATTGTCAAGTTGCTTGTTAGAGGCCCTCACAGAGCCCCCAGACCAGTGGGGGCAACCAAAAAGTAAATGATGATTACAGGGCTGAGTGGAACATGTCCCATCAGGAGAGGTGGCAGCGCTTCCCAGGATCACAGCAGGGGCCTTGCTCTTGTTCTGAAGGAGGGTTACAGGACGGCTGAATCAGAAGGAACAGCATGTGCCAAGTTTTGTGGCCCAGCCCAGCTCATGCCTGGTGGATGCTGGTGCTTTGCAGAGAGCCCCAGTGCCACTGGGAGCCCCATAACATCCAGTGACATGGTTCTTATTTCCAGGATCACCCCGAGGTGGCTGAGGCTGGAGTTGGGTGTCCCTTTGCAGGTGTTGGCTGCGCCTTCAAGGTAAGCATCTGAGTGTGAGAGAGGAGATCTATCTGTATACTACAGTCTCAGACCTTCCCATCAGCCCCTCCGGGATGTTCCCACAACATCAAGCTATGCCTCTGGATGTACCTTACATGACTTTCCCAAGCAACAAAATCACTAGTAAATCATCTTCGTACTCAGGGGAGTTCTTCTTAATGTCTCACCTGGGCATTGTAGCATCACAAAAATGACCACCGCCCGCACCCCCAAAAACCCCTTTGCCTCTCTCCATGGTCCTGAATCATCAGTGCGCTCAAGGGCATGGCAGAATTGTTGCTCTGGAGGCTGGGATGGACACAGCTCATCATGGGTATGTCTCATGCCAGGGTCCTTCTCCGAATCCCTCTTGCTGTACACTTCCCTTGGCCGGATGAATGGATATGACTTCCCTTGGCAACCTTTGGTGGCAGGACTCTCCACTGCTCCCTGGTCCTCCCTCCCCCTCTGTTTTCACTGATCAGCCCCACTCTCTTGGCAGGGGGGCCCAAAGTTCATGCAGGAGCATGAGGTCACCTCCCAGGCTACCCACCTGAACCTGCTGTTAGGGTTCATGAAACAGTGGAAGGCCCAGCTGGGCTCTGGCCTGGGGTCTGGACCCATGGCCCTGGAGCAGAATCTGTCAGACCTGCAGCTGCAGGGGGCTGTGGAGACAGCTGGGGACCTAGAGGTGGACTGCTACCGGGCCCCCTGCTCCGAGAGCCAGCAGGAGCTGGCCCTGCAGCACTTCATGAAGGAGAAGCTCCTGACTGAGCTGGAGGGGAAGCTGTGCGTGTTTGAGAACATTGTCGCCGTCCTCAACAAGGAGGTGGAGGCCTCCCACCTGGCCCTGGCCGCCTCCATCCACCAGAGCCGGCTGGGCCGTGAGCACATCCTGAGCTTGGAACGGAGGGTGAGCATGGGAGGCACGTTTACCCTCAAGGCAGCTCAGGGCCCCCCCCCACCGCCCCGCCGCCCCAATCTTGTCTCCAGAGCAGAGGACCAGCCTTCCTGCTAAGCATTCTCCCTGTGCAGACCAGTCACTCCTCCTTCAAAAATATCTCTCCTGCATCCCACAGCCTTCTAGGAAGAGGACTGAGTCAGAAGTTATAGTCAAGGTCAAACTCCCCCGTCCAGTGCTTCCTTTCCTTTGCTTAAACTTCTGCAATAGACTATTCCCACCCCAAGCATCTCATTCCACAGCTGGACATTTTGCACCACTAGAAAGTTCTCCCTCATACTTAACTAAAATCAGCCTCCTGTGTCTTCCCTGCCCCTCGGGGCCCCCAAAACATCTGACTTCTAGCCCCCATGGAAGCCCTTCAGAGATGAGCAGTCAGTAATAATATCCTGAGTGTTTCCTTTTTTAGGCTAAACACCCCCAGTGCCTTCACCACTTCATCAGAGCACATCGTTTCATGCTGTCCTCATATGTGCTGGCTCAGCCTCTAAAGGATTCCACACACTCAGAGTGGTGGTGTCAAACCACCAGATAATCCACTTATCTGACAGTTCTTGGTTGCACCAGACTGTCCCCTCCTTTGTTCCAGAGCTTATACTTTTCTTAATATAACCAGTCACCACGTTAATGTTGCTTTTTTGGGGGGCAGCAACATTACTTCACCGTCTCATGTTGAGTTAGGCCTGGATTTTCGTTCCAGGTCCACCATTAACTTGCTGTATAGATCTGGGCAAATCACAGGACTGCAGCTTTCCCATCCGTAAAATTAGGGCTTCAGTTTTCTTTAAGGACACTCACTTCCATTCCTGACTTCCCTACCTGAGTACACCCAAGAATAAATTTGTATTCTTTCAAATGTCAGTGGAGGAACCTACCAGAAGAGCCAGGCACTAGGTTTGGGTGGCGAAGTAAAGGATTTATTTATGTAACTCTTGCCCCAGTTGGAAGGTGATGGCCTCCCCGAGGGCAGTGACTGTGTCTTCAGTTCATTAACGAATTTCCTGGCTCTACTCTTACGTGCCAGACACTGTGCAAGGCATGGACACAGATAAAATGAGCATGGGCCCAGCCGTTGATAGGGGAGACCATCTATCCTGTTGGAAAGGCAGAAAAATATATCTCAGGTGGTTGTAAAGCCTCTATAAGATCGATGATGAAAGAGAGAAACCAGCTGAGCTAGGGCAGTGGTTAAGTGTTTCGCAGAGGAAGAACTCTGTGAGCCAGGTTCCTGATGGACGAACAGGAGTTGGCCAGTGGACAAGGAAGGGAAAGGAATCCCGGGCAGGAGGGACGGCATGTACAAAGGCAGATGCACGTGGCTGAGGGAGGCAAAGAAAGCAAATTCGGGGGCAGCTCTGTCTCTACATCCCGCTGTCCCCATCCCACCGCCAAGCTGGATTCTGGTGCCCCTGGCTGAATGGGCTTCCCCGCCCCAGGTGATGGAGCTGCAGCAGACCTTGGCCCAGAAAGACCAGGCCCTGGGCAAGCTGGAGCAGAGCTTCCGCCTCATGGAAGAGGCCTCCTACGATGGCACGTTCCTATGGAAGGTCACCAGTGTCACCAGGCGGTGCCATGAGTCAGCCTGCGGCAGGACCGTCAGCCTCTTCTCCCCAGGTAAGGCCTCCCCGGGGGCACAGACACCAGCTGGGGGAGGCGGGGGGGGGGTGTTCCGCTCTGACAGGCGGGCTGCGTCCAGTTAGGCCAGTGTCCATTCGGGCCCCCGGCCCTACCAGGCCCGCGGAGGTAGTAGGCCCCTCCCCGCTCAGCCGCGTGGATCAGGGGCTGTTTGCACCAGGCGTACCTCCCTGGACGTCCGTCATGGTCTGTAACTAGGAATAAAATGATCTACGTTGTGTGGATATCGGTTGTGAAAGAGAGTGCGCTGTGAACCAAAGTTTGTGTAGATGCGAGGGAAGCCCAGGGTGACTTTCCCAGGTAAATACCATGGGGCCCCGCCCTCCGAGACCCCGTGGTCTGACATAAGACAAGTGGAGAACTCTCTGTGTACCACTGTGGGGAGCACGTGATTGAGTATTGTGTACACTGGGGCAGTTCTTAGTCGCTTCTGGGGCCCCTGGGCCTGGCACGATGTCTTGCATGACGTAGGCAGTTACTCGGTTGTTGTTTCTCCTAATTAACTGATAGCTGTCTGTGTAACAATGTGTGTATTTGTGCTCAGACCTGTGTGCTTTTCCCCTGGCCTCACTCGCGTGCCTCTAAGTAAACGGGTGGGTCGTTAAGGAGGATTTCTGCCGATGGCAGTTTTAACCACCACTCACATCTGCTCCAGCCTCGTGCCTTTCCTGGCCATCTGCTCCTCTGACACACCCAAGGTCAACAGTGCTGGGATTCAGAGGGGCATGGGAGCTTGCCCCACACCATAGAGTAGGCTGGGTCCCAAAGCCAGCCCCCCTTTCCTCAGGAACAGGGACAGCCCCTTCAGGGGGTGGCCTCGCCTCCTACACGTAAGCTTTTTTGTCCTGGCTTCTTTCCAGAGAGGGAAAAAGCAAGCAGTGTCTCTGGCTTCCTGTTCTACCAAAACACAAGGGGCACAGATGAGTCAGACTGTCAGCCTGTCCCTCCTCCACTCCTTCCCGCATACCCTCCACACCCTGTCCCCGCTCAGCCCCTCCCAGAAGGGCCCTCATGGTGACGGCTACTGGAACCCACACTCAGATGACTCTTTCAGCTGCCCAGGGAGAGAGCCCACAGGCCCCTGTGCCTAATCACCAGGGGATGATTCATCCCGGGGGCCTTTGCCAGCGGTGGCCGGCAGCACTGTGATTCACCACACTCTCTCCCAGCCTCCAGGAGACCCCAACCGCCTGGCCTAGGGCAGCGGAAAGAAGTCCGTGTTGGGAGGTAGGAGGCCTGGCCCCTAATTCTGTCTCTGCCCCCAGTACACTATGACACTGTGGCCAGCCACTTCCCCTTGCTGGGCTTGGGTTCCCGACTACAAAATGCAGGTTGGTTAAATCAGAAGTGTGATCCCGGGCTTCCCTGGTGGCGCAGTGGTTGAGCGTCCACCTGCAGATGCTAGGGACACGGGTTCGTGCCCTGGTCCGGGAAGATCCCACATGCCGTGGAGCGGCTGGGCCCGTGAGCCATGGCCGCTGAGCCTGTGCGTCCGGAGCCTGTGCTCCACAACGGGAGAGGCCACGACAGCGAGAGGCCCGCGTACCGCAAAAAAAAAAAAAGAAGTGTGATCCCAGGGCCAGCAGCATCTCTGTCCCCTGTTAGAAATGCCAATTCTCAGTCCTCACCCCAGCACTACTGAGTCAGAAGCTCCAGGGGCAATCTGTGATTCTGATGGCCTTTGACAGCCACCAGGCCAGATGATCTCCAAGATTTGATGCTCTATAACGGAGAAGAATGCTGAGCTCCATCCCCAGATTTCATTTTTATGGTTTTTTTTTTTTTTTTGGCTGCATTGGGTCTTCGTTGCGGTGGCTTCTCTTGTTGCGGAACATGGGCTCTAGGCACGCAGGCTTCAGTAGTTGTGGTGCGCAGGCTCAGTTGTTGTGGCTCGTGGGCTTTAGAGTGCAGGCTCAGTCGTTGTGGCGCACGGGCTTAGTTGCTCTGCGGCATGTGGGGTCTTCCCGGACCAAGGCTCAAACCTGTGTCCCCTGCATTGGCAGGCAGATTCTTAACCACCGTGCCACCAGGGAAGTCCCGATTTTGTAGTTTTGAGCCATGACCTGGGCATGCCTAACTGTCAGTCCCAGTTTCCTCATCTGCAAAGCCCAGCACTCTCCAGCTGCCTCGGCGCTGACTCTGGCTTCCTCATTTCAGCTTTCTACACTGCCAAGTACGGATACAAGTTGTGCCTGCGGCTCTACCTGAATGGGGACGGGACGGGGAAGAGGACCCACCTGTCCCTCTTCATCGTGATCATGAGAGGGGAGTATGATGCTCTGCTGCCGTGGCCTTTCCGGAACAAGGTATGGGCCTGGGGGACAGTGGGGGTGGGATGGAGGAAACCTGGGTCCTGATCCTGATTGAGCCTTGAACTTCCCTGTGTGACCTCGGCAGATCCTTTGCCCTCCGTGCTGTCAGTTTCCCCTCATAAAACAAGAGCCTGAGTTCACATCTAGTAGCCAAGGCTCTTTGCTGCATTCTGAGTCTAGGAGCTAAAATGTTTGGACCAGTGACCCTGGAAGACATGTAGAGATGAAGTTCATGTTGGGGGTGAATAAGGAAAACCTCTTGGAGGAGGTCCTGTGGGGCTGGCCTGAACTGACAGCATTCTCAGAAAAAGGGAAGGAGGAGGAGATGCCTCTGCACACCTTTTAGAATGGCCAAAATCCCAAACGCTGACAACACCCAATGCTGGCAGGGATGTGGTGCAGCAGGAACTCTCCCTCACTGCTGGTGGGACTGTAAAATGGCGCAGCCACTTTGGAAGATAGTTTGGCGGTTTCTTACGAAATTAAACATACTCTTATCATGTGACCCAGAAATCACACTCCTTGGTGTTTACCCAAATGCGTTGAAAACTTACGTCCACACAAAACCCCTGCAGACAGATATTTACAGCGACTTTATTCATAATCGCCAAAACTTGGAAGCAGCCAAGATGTCCTTCAGTAGGTGAACGGATAAATAAGCTCTGGTAAATCTAGACAGTGGAATATTATTCAGTGCTGTAAAGAAATAAGCTACCAAGCCATGAAAAGATATGGAGGAAGCTTAAAGGCATATTACTGAGTGAAAGAAGCCCGTCTGAAAAAGCTAGATACTGTGTGATTCCAATTACATGATATTCTGGAAAAGGCAAAACTGTGGAGATAGTAAAAAGATCAGTGGTTGCCAGGATTTCATGGAGGGGAGGAGAGATGAATAGGTGGAACGCAGAGGATTTTTAGGGCAGTGTAAATACTCTGAATGATATTATAATGATAAGATTCACGTCCTTATACATTTGTCCAAACCCATAGAATGTACAACGCTAAGAATGAACCTTAAACTAGGGACTTTGGGTGAATATGATGCGTCAACATAGGTTCATCACCTGTAGCAAATGTACCGCTTTGGTGGGGATGTTGACAGTGTAGGAGGTCGTGTGGGGATATGTACTCGGAAATCTCTGTGTTTTCCATTTAATTTTGCTGTGCACCTAAAATTGCTCTGAAAAATAAAGTTTGTTAAAAATGCTTAAAAGGGCCGCCGGAGGTGGGAGTGTGGCAGGGATTCCCCGCAGGTGGACGGCGACAGCAAGGGAGTGGGAGAGGGAAGGGGAGGGTGTGGACTCCACACCTCAGCTGGGTGGAGGAAGATAAGGGCGAGCAGGTGGGGTGGAAGCGGTAGTGCCGCAGTGGTCTGGCTATGAGTCAGTAGGTCAGTGGTTCCCATATGTGCTGGGGGGATTTTCAAAATACTAATGACTGGGTCTCACTCCCGTAGATGGTGAGGCGTGAGCATCGGGAGTTTTCAAACCTTCCCAGGGAATTCTAAAGTGCAGCCAAGTTTGAGAACTGACTGCTGCAGTGGGCGATGGGCATTTCAGTGACGTGTGCCAGGGAGGAGGCTGTGTGTCACTTTGAGATCGTTGGCTTCTCGGAGGCACACAGGGCCCCTGTACAGACCAGAAGCTGGGTTCGTGTTTCAGGGTGTTGATTGCCGTCTGCTCAGTGGAAGGCCTGTCTGCTCTCGCCTGGGAGGATCCAGCTGTGTTTGAAGGATCAGACAGACATCTCAGTGCAGGAAGGGACATCTTGGGTTATGGAGTCCAACCTCCTTGTCTGGGCTTAGTCCCCCCTTTAGCCCCCAACAGCCAACCACAACTGGCAGTGGCATCTGAATTCCCCCTTCCTGTTAAGAACACCTGAGCTCTAATCGTGGGACACCCCTGAAGCCTGCTCACGGTACCAGGTGCTTCCGTTTCCGGGCTCTTCCTGTACGCCATGTGTGGTCCTTACGTGTTTCTTTGACTCCTGATCAGTGTGACCTCAGGGTTAGAGGGGCTGCACGGGTGACAGGCACAGGCCCTGTCCCTGATCTCCCACTGGCCCCTGCCCCGCAGGTCACTTTCATGCTGCTCGACCAGAACAACCGTGAGCACGCCATCGACGCCTTCCGGCCCGACCTGAACTCAGCATCCTTCCAGCGGCCCCAGAGCGAAACCAATGTGGCCAGCGGCTGCCCACTCTTCTTCCCCCTCAACAAGCTGCAGTCGCCCAAGCATGCCTACGTGAAGGACGACACCATGTTCCTCAAGTGCATCGTGGAGACAGATGCTTAGGGCAGGAGGGGCCGAGCAAGCCGCACCCGGGTCCCGAGGGAGTACCCGCTCAGATGGGGGTTCAGCAAGATGACTGAGGTCCTGACTTTGGCGCCCAAGATCCCAAGACACAGTGATGGGCCTGGGCTGGCATGACGTGAGCCGAGCGGACAGATTGACCGTGGCTAGCTATCAGTTTAGTGTGGCGGGACCTTGGACTGGGCCCACAAAGGCACACGGTCCCAAAGGAGGTGGTGCAGGACTGATCCCCCTGCACTGACCGTGCAGCACTGGAGCCCCGAGAGCCACCTGGCCCTGAATGTTGAGATGGACTCTGGCCGAGATGGGGAGGGTGTGGGGACCAGGCTGGGGCGTGGATGGGGAACTGGAGGTGTGGGACCTCAGCAAAGAAACTCCAGGGATGGGAAGACCTCTGCAGGCCGCCACGGAGAGTGAGCTTGCTCTCGTCCTGCTTGGAATCAGAACCAGGACCAGGGGGTGGAAGTGACAGGGTGCCAGTGCGAATTCAATCTGTCCCAGCCTGGACCGAGTTCCCCAGCACTGGAGGTGAACAAGCAAAACCAGGGGGCTATGCTGCGGGGAGGGCATCAGATGCGGGGAGGGGTGGTTTTGAAGACCTTCATGGTTTCTTCCAGCCCAGAGTCTCTGACTCTATGCCTCCTGGGCCAGATGAGGCCTAGTGCCGCAGGGGGTCTGGAAACATTCAGGAGCCTGATGCCCTCCAGTTTCCTGACTCACCTTCAGTACCGCCAGGTGGGCTGAGCTGACCCGCACGGCACCTGCCACCCTGGGCCTGGCAGTCTGCTTGCCCTCCATGCAGAGCCACGCAGAGGCCCTGCGTCCTGCGTCCCCCAGCTGAGCGCCCCTCCACCTTCTCCAGGTGAAACCAGGTCCCTAGCTCCCAGAGGCAGCTGGAAGGAGCACGGAGAAGGAGAGGGGCACAGACTCTCCACGCTGCCTGCCTGGGGGCCCCACTCTTGGCCATTTCCAGAATCCCGTGTCTCCTGTTGAACGAAGGCAACCACATCTCTAGTTGATGGATCAGGACCGCTGAGCCACCCACAGATGTTGACCTTTTATATGTATAAAACCAAAGAATTTTTTTAAATGTCTTTTGCACTTTTCATGAAGGGTATGGTTGTGGGAGTTGGTGGTGACTTGTGAGCTCTGGGTGGCGCTGCCAGTTTTGCAGGTGGCATCCAAGGCTGGTGTGCTGGCAGGAACATGCCTCTCTGCCTCAGTCTTCTGACTGTAATGGGGGAACCGCCCCGGCCTGCCTCCCTCGCTGAGTTCTGTGACCTCAAAGGAGATGCTACACAGGAGAGGCTAGAGAGAGAAAGGCCCGGGCACCACTGCCCACCTGGCCTGGCCTGGCTGCAGCCCATGCTTGTCTTCTCACCTTGGAGGTCCCTACACAACCAGTTCCTGTAAGGACCCTCGCCCATCTTTCCAGAGCCCTGAGGCTGCACATTGCTGCTCAGAGATGCAGGGCAGGTCCCCCGCTCCTCTCCCCACCAGGCTTCCCTGCAGCTTACTCTTCCTCTATTTGCCGAGGCTGTGATGGGCTTCATGTCTCACACCCTCAGGGTTCTCATCTGTGAAATGGGTCAGCAGCCCTGCCTGTCCTCTCTAGCCCAGCGTTTGTGAGGATGATGCTCACATAAGAGGTAACAGAGCAGCACGGCCCAGTGGGATCAGTATATCAGAAAACCCAGACCCACCCCTAGTCCAGACCTGGTATCCCATCATACCTCAGCCTCTTCATTTACAAACACGGGGAAGCATCCTGCCTGGCCCTGCCCAGCTCACAAAGTTTTCACGAGGCCCAAATATGATACCCGAGCCCTAGTGCTTTGTAGTGTAATGGCATCTTGCCACACGTGATAGGCTACAAACGTGTCAGGGCTTCTTTTTCTCGTCCCCGCTGCTGACAACCTGTCATGAGGCTGACTTGCTTCCTTGATGTGTGTAGAAACAAAGGTCTGGCCCAGCAAGTGATGGGGACATCTGTCTCAAAGCTGGTATCCTGGCCAAAAAAAAAAAAAAATCATCCCTACTCGCTAAGGTAACAAGCGATTTGTGGGACAAGCACTACTAGGGACAAATATCACTCTGTCCCTTTCATCGCTTATATCTAATGGGAAAAGACACATACTCTCTTCAGACACTGTGAGCTGCAGCCATTCTTTCGGTAAAGCTTTATTGAGACCTACTGTGCTGGCCCCTAGGGTGTGGGGAACGGTAAGATGTGCACCCTACCCTCAAGAAACTCTTAGTGCAGTGGGTGAAACAGGTATAAGTAGCTCATTGAAACTGATACATAAGAGAGGCTCAGAGACAGCACAGGAACTCAGATCCGTTGGTTGAAGCGCGGAGGGCTTCCTGGAAGAGGTGGCCTGTAAACTCACCCTTAAAATATTTTTGAGATGCAGAGAATAGGGCTGTGAGGGACAGTAAAGACCCAGAGTTGGGATGCAGTCTTGCCCTCAGGTAAGGTCTGGGAGGTGGAACCGCGGAGGGGAGGGCAGGAAGGCAGGATGGGCTGGAGCACAGAAGGCATCTAAGGTGGTCCCAACTGCCCAAAAGTAGCAGCACTGGGTGGGAGGTTCCCAAATCAACCTGCGTGTGACCTTTCAGGCTGTTAACAGCAGGATGAGACGATGATTTGAAACCGTTAACTAATTTACCTTCCACCAAAGCCCTATGTTAAGTGCACCAAACACCTGATGTCTTACCTCTTACAGACGATTCAAGAGGAGGGGAGGCAAGATGCAGGCAAAGCTGCTGTTTCATTGGCTCCTCACAAAACCCTTGTGAGGCAAGCATCGTGTAATCCCCTTTTAGAGACCGGGAAGCTGAGGCCAGAGAGGCCCGGTGCCCTGCCTAATGTCAGGTGGGAGAAGGGGAGGCAGTGGAATTCGAAGCCAGGTCTTTGCTTCTAGTTACTTTCCTTCGTTTAGATTGACGAGGAATCTTCAGTTCCTTTTGTGTCTTCAGCCAAGATGAAGTCACATCTTTACGGGAAGCCCTGGGAGGCAACAGGTCCCTCTGCTCCCAGCCAGAGGGCCTGCCCGTGGGAACCACAACGTCACCCCGATGGTGCCCAGGAGGGGCGCGTGAGCACAGTCAGCAAAGGGAACGTTTGCTGTTACCTGGCAGCTCACAGGCCTCCTTGGGGGTGTCCACAGGTGATCCTCAGACCACCCTGAGCCATATGGACGACTATTTATGCCTTTAATTGTTCATTTCTGATTGCAAGAGACACATACTCATGGTAGAAAAACTGGAAAACTACAAATGTAGTATACAAAAGGAAGTAAAAATCAGTCATGAGCCCAGTGTCCAGAGAGTACTACTAGAAACATTTTAATAAATTTTCTATGTCTTTTTGAAACAGTAGATACAAACACACACACACACACACACACACACACGCACACACACACACACGGACTTTTAAAAATGCATTTAAATCATACTAATTACAGCCTTATGCTCTCCTTTGTTCACTTAACACCCCCTTATCCCATTCTTCCGTTAGCCCTTGTTCATAGGTGAAGCCAAGGAAACTAAGAAGAGGGAGATAATGTGTTCAAGCCCAATCTGAATCAGTGGTGGAATCAGGATTCACACTTTCGATGTGATTCACAGTCAGATGGAGAAACTGAGGCACCAAGAGGATCAGCCTGTCTGAGGTCATGTGACTGCAGGGCTCCTGGACTCTTCTCTGCCTTTCATCTGGTGTCTGGGCACGGCTCCCGGAGATCTCAGGAGAGGATTTGCTCTGTGGGTCTGAAAGAGACCGTGGGTCCAGAAGCCAGTGGGCGGGACACTGTGCCCACCTGCGCCTGGGAGAGTGATGCTTCCTGTGCTTTCAAGCAGCTGTACCCCAGTGGAGCAGACAGGACCCACTTCCCCTTCCTGACCCCTGCTCCCCTACTGAGCTCCAGAGCAGAGACTTGCTAAGCCTCAGTTCCTACTTCAGCATGAAGGTGAAAATCCTAGCCTCACAGTGTTGCTATGAGGATGCCAAGGTTGTGGAAACCACTAGTTTTGGACACTGTGGGGTCCCAGTCTAATAATAACAGAACCAAGGGTCCCAAACAGTCATGGAGTGCCGAGCCTACCGGTAGACGCTGAGCTGAGGGCTCACAGGCATCATTGCATGAAACTTGCATAAAAACCCCAAGAGGAGGTGTGATGATTATCACCCCGATTTTATAGAGGAGGAAACCCAGGCTCTGAGAGGTAAAAATCACCCACCCAAGGTCACACAAGTGCCGGGAGCCAGGACTTGGACCCAGATCAGTCTATGCCAGATTCAAACCCTTAGCCCATGACGTGATCAGCATAAGGTGGAAATGGTACAGAAAAAGGTGAGGTCGGTTTTAGGTCTGCGCAGACTGCAGGTTCATTTTTAAACAAGCATAACGATGAGAACGACAGCTTACTGAGCACCTACTTTACTTGCATTACCTGCAAGTACCACCCTTAATATTGATAACTGACCTAGGAGGAAGGCACTGTTGTCCTTACTTTACAGATGAAGAAACAAGCTCAGAGAGGCCAGGCAACTTCCCCAAGGTTACACAGCTAGTAGGCATGTCTCTGCCTCCACAGTGAGAGGTTTTACCCATGGTGGTGTCCTCTCCAGTGCTTTGGGGAGCAGGAGAGGGTCAGATGGATGTGATGTCCCTTCTGGACCAGCCACCAGCCCTTCTTCTCCAGGGGAGATGGGCCTGCCTGGAGCACTCCACCTGGCGGAACCTCTTGGGTAGGATTGACACCGGCCACGGGGAAGGGGAAGGATGAAATCAGGGGAGCTGCTGGGGGGCCACTGAGCCTTTGCCAGGAGCTGGATCTCATTTGCTGCCTTGGCATCTGGGACTTGCGTTCGTTTAAGCAAAGCACATTCATGTGGCACAGAGTTTGGGGACCATTCCAGAGAGGCTGGGATATTACAGTCATCTGGCTGATGACATTTCTTCCTTTTCAGGTCCTTTCCTCAACTCCCACCTGTCTCAAGGCATTTCTTCCGTAGAAAATCCGGGGTGTATGGTGCGAATGTCATCATAGCTGTCCCAGCCAATCCTGGTAAGGCAGGGAGGTGAAGGTCACCCAGCAGGTCAGTGGCTCGGCTATGGTGGCCTGTGATTCCTCTCTGGTGGGAGGAGGTCAGCTGAGTCATCGTCCCTCCCCGCCTGTTGCTCTCACCCTCCTGTCGCCCTCTGGGCAGTTGGATCCATTCTTCCAGCAGTAGGGCCCCTGTTCTCTTTGTACAGATGAAAAGCAGGAGCTCAGAGAAGAGCAACTCCCTCGGGGCAGCCAGGTGCCTAGAGGCAGAGCCTCCTAGGACCTGGGTCTGCTGCCACACACCCCTGCCCTTGGGCTGTACCCACTAACTTGTCGATTTCAATATTGAAGGTTCTCTCTATGGAAACAACTGATTTCTATCCCCGCTTCCTCTCACAAGCACAGCTCCATCTGGGGAGAAATCCCAGGGCTGGCAATGGAGTGGAATCCACCTGGGACACGGGTGTCTGGGATTGGGGGGGTGGGAGAAAAGTTCCTCTCTGCTGCTACTGTGCCCCCTGGGGAGCTGCCTGCCCCTCGGATGTCTCCTGGGGGCGGGGTGGGGGTATGAGTGCACTCCCAACCCCCTAGACCATTGAGTGTCCGGTGTTCAGCCTGCCCCGGACTCTGTACTCTTGCTGTGGGACCTTGGGCCAGTCACCTGCCATCTCTGAGCTCACGTTCCCAGGACTTCCCTGGCGGTCCAGTGGTTAAGACTCCGCACTCCCAATGCAGGGGGCACGGGTTCGATCCTTGGTCAGGGAAGATCCCACATGCTGCATGGTGTGGCAAAACAACAACAACAACAAAAAAAAAAAACACAAAGGCAAATCTGAGCTCACGTTCCCATCTGCATAGTGGACAGGTGGGTGGGGACAGATACAGTGCTGACCATGTGGGATTCTGAGCCAGACCGAAGGAGGCCCTCTTCCCCACGGCACGTGAGCAGCATGCCCTGGTCAGGGCATGCAGATCACTTCAGACTGTCTCCCCGCAGCCTCTCACTTGCATTTGGTCAAGAGCAGGTGTTGGAGTCCAATAGTCCAGTTCAAGTCCCAGCTCTGTCACTTAGTAGCTGTGTGTCCTTGGGCAAGTTCTTTAACTTCTCTGTGCCTCCATTTCCCCAAGTGTTAAAAGGTGATGATAAATTCCTACCTTGTAGGGATGTGTGGGAATGAAGCAAGCCAACACATGGCAGGAACTTCGATGGAGCCCCTAGTGTGAGCGGCGTGTAGTATTCCTGCTACAATTACTACCAAGGTCTTAACCCTCAAGCTCCAGCCCACTGAGGAGCCGTGAGTCAAGGCCATACAGCTCTCTTCCCACTAGCCCTGGCTCTGTCTCCCGATCGCTGATCCACCAGAGGCCAGCTCCTTACCCTGTGGGGCCTCAGTGACCTCATGTAGAAAATGACACTTGGACTTCACTCTGGGTCGCGAGACACAGCACAGAGCTGACACTTAGGAGACAATCACGAACAGATCTTCCACAGGCTGGGTGCTGTGCACCTCTGAGGGTGTTTCTGCAAAGCCCAGCGTCATCAGGACTTGAGGGGGAGGGAATGTGCACCCCTTCCTCCCTCTGGCATGGACCTGCCTAAACCGTGTGTTGGGCTGTTAAGATCCAGAGAGTTCCTTTTTTCATTGCAGTCAGGTGTTTTCAGAGCCTCACCACTCACTGATGCCGGCACCAGTTCCTTCCAGCCCAGAGGCCTCTTTGCGGCTCCGCAGGACAGCCCTGCCCTCTGCCCAAGGTCCAGGGTGGAGCTGGAAAGCTGACAGGGGGGTAGAGCCTGACACAGATGGAGGCCACCCTGCGATCCTGCTCTACTCCTGCCTCTCGCCCTGGCTTCTGCCAGCCCGCCGGCCCTGCCCACCGGTGCAGGTGAGAGTTTGAATCAGGAATAGTTTGTCTTTGGGCTTCTGTGAAGACAGGGAAGGGATCCCCAGAATCTTAGGTCTCAGGGGGCTGTGAGCATCTCTGGTCTAACCCCTGTCACCCACTGTGCAGATGGGCACAGGGAGGCCAAGGAACGTGCCCAGGTTTGCACAGCCAGCCAGCAGGGGACCCAGGCTCCTCCACCCAGGCCTGGAAGAGCGCTTACCTGCCCCCTGCCCTGACCAGAACACAGTCCCCACAGGAGGAGCAGAGCTTAGGGAGGGCCAAGCCTGGAGGAGGTCACTTTTCAGGAAAGGGCTAAGGGCGCCTTGTCAACCGGGGGAAGGCCTGCCTCCTGAGGCCCGAGACTTGGTTCTAGAAGTGGGAAAGGGGAAAGATGGAAAGACGGGATTGACACCCTCCGAGGTGCCCAGAGCACTGCAGGCCAGGGAGGTAGAGGGTGCAGCCAGCCTTCGCCCTGGAGGGAGACCATAAACACCTGTGCCCAGGTGTCATCCTGACCTTCTTTTACACAACCCTCTAGCTCTTCACAGAGCACATTCACACCTAGGAGGTCCTTTGATCTCACAACAGCCCTGATAATATGCCATCACTATTTGCATTTTATAAGTGAGGAAACTCAGACGGATGGGCAGTGTGATGTGACAGGGAACAGTTTTCCCACTGGATCCCCACCCTGGCTCAGCTACCACCTCACTGGGGACCTCTGGCAAGCCTCTTCTCCACTCTGGGCCTCAGTTTTCCCATCTGTAAAATGGGGCAGCTGAGAACCCAATGGCCTCTGAGAACCCTCCTGGTATTCAATTCTCTTACCACAGGGCAGCAGCCCCTCCAACCTGCCAATTGAACTGCCCCCCATTTTACAGTTAAATAAGCATGGATGTGCCTCCTAGCTTGTTGCATTTTCCCAGGCTTGGGTTACTGTCAACCTCACTTTACACGCAAGGTAAATATGGACAACCAGGACGTGAATTGACTTGCCTGAGATCCCACAGGGGCTTAGTGACTGAGCAGGAGGGTGAAGGTAGAAGCTCTAACTAGATTTTTCCCCTTACTTCCCTAGAGCAATACTGTCCAGTTCAGCAGCCGCTGACACGCGGGGCTGTAAAGTGTGTGTGGCCAGCTGAATAACGCTCTCCAAAGATGTCTACACCCTAATCCTCAGATCTGTGAGTATGCTACTTTACATGGCAAAAGGGACTTTGCAGATGTGATTAAGGATCTTGAGATGGGGAGGTTATCCTGGATTATTTGGGCAGGCCCAATATCATCATAAGGATCCTATAAGAGGGAGTCGAGGGTAAGAGTCAGAGAAGGCAGAGTGACAAGTAAAGCAGAGGGAGAGAAGATGTGACAACAGAAGCAGTTTGGGATATGCACTTTGAAGATGGAGGAAGGGATGGATGGATGGGTGGGTGGGTGGGTGGATGGATGGATGGATGGCTGGATGGATGGATGGATGGAAGGAGGGCTGGAGAAGACAAGGAACGAATTCTCCCCTGGAGTCTCCAGGACGAACACAACCCTGCCAACATCTTGATTTTAGCCCCCTGAGACTCATTTCCAACTTTCTAACCTCCAGAACTGTAAGATAATAAATCCATGCTGTTTCAAAGCACTAAGTGTTAATGTGTTACAGCGGTGGTAAAAGACTAACATGGCACTTGACGTGACCACTCCAAATTGAGATGAACCATGAGTCCTAAAATACGTAACATATTTAAAAAATATAAGTTTATTTTTTAATTTATGTTTGGCTGCGTTGGGTCTTCGTTGCTGTGTGTGGGCTTTCTCTAGTTGCAGAGCATGGGGGGTCTACTCTTGTTGTGGTGCGCAGGCTTCTCATTGCGGTGGCTTCTCTTGTTGCGTAGCACGGGCTCTAGGCGCGCGGGCTTCAGTAGTTGTGGCACACGGGCTCAGTAGTTGTGGCTCGCGGGCTCTAGAGTGCAGGCTCAGTCGTTGTGGCGCACGGGCTTAGTTGCTCTGCGGCATGTGGGATATTCCTGGACCAGGGTTCGAACTCATGTACCCTGCATTGGCAGGCGGATTCTTAACCACTGCGCCATCAGGGAAGTCCTACATACCATATTTTGAAGACTTAGTATGAGAAAGAGAATTTCATTGATTTCCTTAATATTTTTATATTGATGACATGTTGAAATGATCAACATTTCATTATTTTAGATTAAATAAAATTTATTAAAAGTAATTTCCCCTGATCTTTTTTTAATGTTTGTATTAGGAAATTGACAATTACATGTGTAGCTCACATTATATGTCTACTGAACATCCCTAGAGGACTTTTCTCATCGCCCTGATGAAGGAGTAGTCTCCACCCCTCTGTTGTAGCTGGGGATGGGGCCTTGCACTGAGTAATGGAATCACACACCCCCAACACACACACACACACACACACACACACACACACACACTGCAGGTGAGGGGCCTTGGTGGTGGGCGAGTGTCCTGGCCCCCCCTCGCCACTCCCATCTGCCTGGGCTGAGCCCTGCCTCTGGGCCAACCCATGTCCCTGCTAGATGTGACTTCTATTTTTAGCAGCTGTACTCGCTGGCTCCGCATAGCTAGCTCCGAGGCTTGCTGGGTGGGGGCCAGCCCCAGGCCTGCCCTCTCCCTGCCAACGGCGGTCTCAGGAGGAGCTGACACCCTGGTGATGGGGCCTCTCAAGGCGCGTAAGTCAGCCTTGCAACATCCCTGGCAAGGAAATACTATCATAATCTGTAAGTTTTCTGTGACGAGGCCGAGGCTCAGAGGTCTCTCCAAGCGAGGAGGGGGCAGAGCTGAGTCAGTCTTCCTCCCCAAGGCCTGACCTGCTCAGGGACTCGAGGAAGTCACCAATTCTTGGATGGCATTTCTCTGGAGCGTTTTCTACCTTGGAAAGTATTCTAAGCCAGAGAAAAGGAGAGAATCCATTTGGAAGGAGGGAGGGAGGTGGATGAAGCTTCCAGGTGTGCAGCTGACATCTCCTGTTGCAGTGGGTCCCAGTAATGAAAGCACCCACACGTATGGAAAGGCAACACAACACGAAAACCAGGATTGCCCTGTGGTTAGAACTCAGGTGCCGGCCTCTAGAACACCCGGGTTTCGATGCTGCCTGTCTGCTGGAGCCCTCAGCCTCGGTCTCCTCCACTGCACAATCGGCGTAGGAGGGGTCAGAGGACAAAATGAGGTCATGAACATAAGTGCCCAGCCCCGAGCCAGGCACTGGGGAGCCCACCTCAGTAAACAATCGTTATTGTTAGTATTTACCAAGGGCTTACTGTGTCCTCTCAGCAAAACATCCCAACAATTCATGAGGTTACTGTTGTCATCATCCCCATTTAACAGATGAAGAAACTGAGGCTGAGGGAGGTGAGGTCACTTTTCAAGGTCACATCTGGCGAGAGGCAGAGCTAGGAATTTTTTGGTAACAGCTTTAGGAAGGTATAATTAAGATATAATGTACATACCATACAATTCACCCATTTAAAGTGTACAATTCAATGGCATTTATATATATATTTCTCATTCTTTGGTAGAACCCTAACTGATACAGTTACAGTCTACAAGACTTGTTTTTAGTTTTAAATACTGTTCTATTTTCCAAATATAAATTTGTTAGGGAATTCCCTGGTGGTCCAGTGGTTAGGACTCTGTGCTTCCACTGCAGGGGGCCCGGGTCCACTCCCTCATGCCGCCATTACAGCCAATAAATAAATAAATAAATAAATAAATAAAAACAAAATAAAATAAATATAAATTTGTTTTTAAATGAACAAAATACATAATCATTTAAAATAATATAAAGGTAGGGTGCATTTTATGATAAGTAAATTATATTTCAATAAGCCATTAAAATAATAATATTAAAGTGATAACTGCTCATTATTGTTATTTTTTTTTGCGGTACGCGGGCCTCTCACTGTTGTGGCCTCTCCCGTTGCAGAACACAGGCTCCGGACACACAGGCTCAGCGGCCATGACCCACGGGCCTAGCTGCTCCGCGGCATGTGGGATCTTCCTGGACCGGGGCAAGAACCCGTGTCTCCTGCATCAGCAGGCGGACTCTCAACCACCGCGCCACCAGGGAAGCCCTGGAGTTTTATTTCTTATTGTTTAAAATGTCCCCATTCAAATAAGGTCTGTAGTTTCTTTTTTATTTTTAACTTATTTTATTTATTTGGGCTGCCTCGGGTCTTAGTTGTGGCATGTGGGATCTTAGCTCCCCCACCAGGGGAACCCGTGTCCCCTGCATTGGAAGGCGGATTCTTAACCAATGGACCGCCAGGGAAGTCCCAGTTCTGTAGTTTCTTTTTTTTTTTTTTAACATCTTTATTGGAGTATAATTGCTTTGCATCGTTGTGTTAGTCGCTGCTGTATAACAAAGTGAATCAGCTATACATATACATATATCCCCATATCCCCTCCCTCTTGCGTCTCCCTCCCACCCTCCCTATCCCACCCCTCTAGGTGGTTACAAAGCACCAAGCTTATCTCCCTGTGCCATGCAGCTGCTTCCCACTAGCTATCTATTTTACATTTGGTAGTGGATATATGTCAGTGCCACTCTCTCACTTCGTCTCAGTTTACCCTTCCCCCTCCCTGTGTCCTCAAGTCCGTTCTCTACATCTGCATCTTTATTCCTGTCCTGACCCTAGGTTCTTCAGAACCTTTTTTTTTTTTTATTCTCTATATATGTGTTAGCATACGGTATTTGTTTTTCTCTTTCTGACTTACTTCACTCTGTATGACAGCCTCTAGGTCCATCCACCTCACTACAAATAACTCAATTTCATTTCTTTTTATGGCTGAGTAATATTCCATTACATATATGTGCCAAGTCTGTAGTTTCTTAATAGTGTCATACCAGCTTCAATTCCTTGGTTTTGAAAATGCACTATGGTTATGTAAGAGGCTATGATTAGGGAAAACTATGTGATGGGGTACACAAGAATTCTGTACTATTTTTGTAACTTTATGTGAGTCAAATTATTTCCAAATACAATGTTAAAAAAGGTTTTTTTAAGTTTAAAAGTATTTATTTAGATTTTCTTCTAAGTTTTATGGAGTCATATTTTAACTCTTTCTCCATCAGAAATCTATTTGATATAAAGTGAGAGATGAGACTGACTTAATTCTTTTCCAGATGGCTGGCCAATTGTCTTAGCCTTGAGGTTGAATCAATCTTCCTTTACCTGGTGATTTGGTCACCACCTTTATTACACACTGAAGCCTGTAAATGATAAGGACTGTTTCCGGGCTATTTTTCTTCTTCTGATCCATTACCATTTCTTATGTCCTTACCATGCTGTTTTTGATTACTAAAGTTTCCGAGTATGTTTTAAAATGTGACATGACAGGTGTTGGTTTCCTTCACACATCAAATTAACCCTTTTTTTGTAATTGTATTTTTCAACATTTTTTGACTTTTTATTCTTGCAGATGGAACAAACATGATAAAAAATATTTCAGAGATTTTTATGGGAGTCTCATTAAACTTGCAAATTACCTTGATAAAAGTTGACATCTTTACAACATCCAGTTTTCCTGTCCAAGACCACAGTAGGAATGAAGCTTCATTTATTTATCTTTTTCTGTTTCTCAGTAAAGATGTGTGGCTGTCTTCTTATCAGTCTTTCACATTTCTTGTTAAGGTTAGTTATTGATATGTTATGACCGAAAATTTTTAAACTTATGCTTTCTAATTGGTTATGTTAGTATGTAGGGTGGTACAGATGTATAGGATGGTGACTGCCTTTTATATCCAGTCACCTTGCTGAATTCTCTTATTTATTCTGGTAGCTCTTTCAGTTAATTTTACTGGTTTTCAAGATGGACAAACAAATCCTGTTTAAATCAGCATAATTTTGACTCTTTTACAAATAGCAGCAAACGCTGGAGCCACAAGGATCATCTGATGGATAAACATAAGCAAGTTACTTATCATCTGTGAACTTCAGTTTCCTTATAAGGAAAAAAATGGAAACAATGCTAATACATAAAATAACTATCTATCTTGTTGAGGTGCTAGGAGTATTCAGTAAAATAAGATATTTAATATAATCTCCAATTTCAGAATCCTTAAGAAGTGGTAGTCTTTTTCCTAAGTCACCTCCTTGCTTCACATTACGGCAATGGCTAAAACTTTCAGATCAACGTTGAATAATAGTATTGGGTCCTATTCTTTTTTTTTTTTTTTTTTTTTTTGCGGTACGCGGGCCTCTCACTGTTGTGGCCTCTCCCGTTGCGGAGCACAGGCTCCGGACGCGCAGGCTCAGCGGCCATGGCTCACAGGCCCAGCCGCTCCGCCGCATGTGGGATCCTCCCAGACCGGGGCACGAACCCGTGTCCCCTGCATCAGCAGGCGGACTCTCAACCACTGCGCCACCAGGGAAACCCTGGGTTCTATTCTTTATTGAGTTCCTAATTTTGATTGGAGGACTTCCACGGTTTTACCCAAAGAGCCTATTAATCAAGCCGTCATGCCTCTAGAGCTATTTCATAAACACAACATGAAAATCACAGACTCCTCTTTAAGGCAATTGTTCTCCCTTAAATCTGAAAGCTCAGAACTTCTGACAAATTTGTTATTTATACATCAATAAAACTGGGGGGAAAATTTTTAAGGTTGCTGGAGGTTTCTGTGCCTTGTTTTCTTAACGGGTCAGTTCCTTACTTTACGAGTCTGAGGAACTCTGGGATCTGAGTGAGGACAAACCCCAGGAAGTCAGGGTAGATTAAAGCTTCAGCGGGACTTCCCTCCCTCTGGAGCTTGGACAGAAAGGGCACTGGACCTGGAATCCTTTAACCTGCTTTCAGATCCTTACCCTTGCTGGCTGTGAGACCTTGGGCAAGTCACATCACCATCTCTGAGCCCAACTGCCCTCATGGGCAAAGCTGGGTGACACAGTTCCCAACTGGTGGGGTTATGAGGGGCAGCTGGATGACACATGTGAGGTCCAGACACACAGAAGATTCCCAGGAACGTTAACTGAAGCTGAGTGCTCTGGGGGATTGTGTGCTGGGCTTATCTAAGAGGACGAATCCCTAAAGCCTTCTACCAATAAGTTGTTTATTAGGTGTTCACTCATCAAATCCTCCCAACATCTATGTTCCTGGCACCGGGCTAGTCTTGGCAATCAGTGTTCAACATCCCAGCACAGGGCAGAGGGGAGACAGACAGTAAATGAGCCCAAATAAATGTGCCTTCCTGCAGGGAGGGGCTGGCAAGGGCCTGATGGGGGAGCAGCTGATTGCCAGAGTCCGTCCCCCTCCCTTGGTCCCCTGGGTCGGGCCAGGCCGCCAGCACCCGCAGCCATATGGAATGCATCGAGCAGCTCCAGCATTCCAAACACGCTGTTCTGCTCTCCCAGGCGCCTTTTCCTGAACCGTGCCACGCCTTCTGCAGGCAGCCAGGGCCTCAGTGCCCAATACGAGGGCCTCCCCGAGGCTGCCTTCCACCTGTGCAATGTCAAGGTCAGCGGGGGGGTGGCGGGTGTCCCCGATGCTCTGTAGCTGCTCCTCCACGGCCCTGGCAGGGACTGGTAGGTGGCCTGGAGAGAAGAGACCAAGTGGCCCCAGGGGCCGCTGGAATCACAGCGTCTGGTTGCTTTGTTGTAGGAAAGTAGTAGAAACATTTAAAATAAAAATTCTACTGTATAGCACAGGGAACTATATTCAATATGCTGTGATAAACCATAATGGAAAAGAATATGAAAAATTATATATATATATATTAACTGAGCACTTTGCTGCACAGCAGTAATTAACACAACATTGTAAATCAGCTATACTTCAATTTCTTAAAAAAGAAATAATGAAATAAAATTAAATTAAAAATCCTCAATTGGGCATGCAGGTCCCCCACAGATCTTTCTAATCAGGTTTCCCGTAACTTTGTCTTACTTCCCCTCCTTGACAGCGTCAGGAGTCTTGGGGTACATGATTGATTCTGGGCCTATCACAGAGCAGTGTCAGGTCATACTTGACCCTCAGTGGTTGGTTTGATGAATGACTGGGTGAGGGATGGCTGAGCACCAACCATGTGCGGGCATAAGTCCCACACTAAGCTCACTTCCCTGACAGAAGGCCCCTGCCTTAAGCATGGTCCCTGTTTACAGAGGAGGTGACTGAGGCTCAGAACTGGAATCCAGGCTTCGCCCTTCCCTCCACTCCGGAGGTCTGCAAACCGCCACTCACCTGAACCAGGCTGGGGGCTTGTTGAAACAGAGCGCTAGGGGAATTTCCTGGCGGCCCAGTGATTAGGAGTTTGAGCTTCCACTGCCAGGGACCCAGGTTTGATCTCTGGTCAGGGAACTAAGATCCCACAAGCCGCGTGGCATGGCCAAAAAAATTAATTAATTAAAAAAAAATAACAGTGCTGGGTCCACCCCCAGATTTTTATTTTATTTCATTTTTATTTTTTGCCGTACGCGGGCCTCTCACTGCTGTGGCCTCTCCCGTTGCGGAGGCTCCAGACGCGCAGGCTTAGCGGCCATGGCTCACGGGCCCAGCCACTCTGCGGCATGTGGGATCCTCCCGGACCAGGGCAAGAACCCGCGTCCCCTGCATCGGCAGGCGGACTCTCAACCACTGCGCCACCAGGGAAGCCCCACCCCCAGATTTTTAAATTCAGTGGTTCTGGGGTGGAGCCAGAGAATTTGCATTTGTCACACGTTCCCAGTTAATGCTGATGCTCTTGGTCCAGGACCACACTTTGGGAAGCTCTGCCTACACTATGGTGCCCCCTCTGAATAAATTTTCAGCAATTAGGGAGACGTGACATTCACCGTGGGCCACTTTCCATGGCAAGGATGTATGATGAGCCGCCTTCCCTATACCGATAGTAGAGGGTTCCATTCCTGACTGTTCCACCTGCAGGGGAATGCCCCGCTCCCCCATACTACATTCAGTCGTCTGAGTGCTCCTCCTGGACACCACAGGGCACGGACTTCCTAAAGTGGGGTGCGTCCATTGAGCAAAGAGCACAAGTGATTGTCGATGATGAATTTGCTTCCTTAAGTGACCATCAGGAGAGGGGACAGTCAGAGCTAAAGAAGGAGCTGGAAGGCTTGGAGAAAACTGGCAGCTGCTTCCAAGAAAGGGATATACAGGATGGCTGGAGAGTTGAGTAATGTGGAAGGCAGGACAGGAGCTGAGCGTGCTGGGAAGAGAGTGATGGGGCAGCTGCAGACTTGGAGAGGAAGCTACCTGCATCACCGCTGAAACCAGGGGTGCCCGGGGCCTGGTAAGCAGAGAGCTGGGCCAGAGAGCTGAGGAAATCAGGGGGTTCTCGGAATGCATTTCCATTTTATTCCGCCAGTGTTTACATGTGGCTTCTTTGAGCAGAGCAAGAGTACCCTTACCCATGCGGCACACCTTATAAATTAGGCTATTAAATGATGACATTGCCACACAAGGGGGTTGTCATAATTAATAATCACAGCTGCCGTTTATTGTGTCTATTATGCACCAGGACTTTTACATACAAAACCTCGTTCAGTCCTCCCAACAACCTCCAGAAAGTGGGTTCTGAGATTATCCCCATTTTTCAGATGAGGAAACTGAGGCTAAGGGAGCTTAAATAACTTGGCCAAGGTCCTAGTCTCTAGGAAATGACAGGGCTACTGTCTCACCATCTCTAAACCGTCACTTTCCTCTCTATCACCCTGCCCTTCATTTCCTGAACACCTGCTCCCTGCACGGCCCTGGGAGGGACCACAGATGAATCATTCGAGAAGTCACTGATTCAACAAGCTTTCTTTTTTTTCTTGTTGAGCACTTACTCTTTTGTATGGGCTTCTTTATTTATAGCATGCCTTATTCCAGAAAGCACTTAACATAACTTCTTGATGTACAAGAGAATAAAAATTTTAGAGGCGTGGTCACGTGACGGTTGCCAAATGGAAAACAGAAGCTGGAAAGGTCCGAGGAACCCGGGAATAAGACAGGCAGACAAAAGGCAGAGCTCGTGGTCCTCTGGGTTACAGGAGACAAGCCCCAAATTGTCCTCTGAGCTTTCTAGCGGCCAAAATCTAATCCCACGAGGTTCAGGGCCCATAAGATACCAACGAATCAGCGGCTGCAGGAAAACGTGACTCTCCTGGGCCCTAAGACCAGAGAGGCCTTTTCCTAGGGAGTTGGCGTGAGGAGAACGTGGTGGAACGAAGGGAGCAATGTCCCCAAAAGGAGTACAGGCTGCACGTGCAGCACAGGCCCCGGGGGCTGTTTCCTGTGCTCCCCTCCATGCTGGCCCAAGTCCCAAAGCGGAAGGCAGCTCAGGGGAGAGAACACAGCGCAGGACAGGCCTGCCGGTCTCCATTCTCTGGTTTAATCCCCACACAGCGTTTATAGGAAACATTTAGAACAAACTGGCAGGCTGCTAGCTACATGCAGTCCTCAGGTAAGCTCTGTTTGGATTCATTGCCAACTTTGAACTGTTAGGAAATTTCACCTAAAAAGCCAGATATTGACGGTCTGTTTTAAAAAAAAAGGGGGGGGGGCTTCCCTGGTGGCGCAGTGGTGGAGAGTCCACCTGCCGAGGCAGGGGACGTGGGTTTGTGCCCCAGTCCGGGAGGATCCCACATGCTGCGGAGAGGCTGGGCCCGTGAGCCACAGCCGCTGAGCCTGGGTGTCCGGAGCCTGTGCTCCGCAACGGGAGAGGCCACAGCAGTGAGAGGCCCGCGTACCGCAAAAACAAAAAAATGGATTTGACTACATGGGACCCACATTCCCTAAGGATGAGAATTGGCTTGAGCTGAGTAGTTTTCCGATGATCCCTGCATGGTTCCCTGAGGCCCTTTTTGTTTTCAACTTCCCTACCCGGCTTTGCAAGTTGTCAGGGGCTTGCAGCCTTGGTCTGGGATATTTTGAGTTGTGTCACATTGGTGTGCGTCAGCAGCAGTCAGTAACTGTTTACAGTGCGGGGTCCCAGGCTGCACTCCTTGGGTCTGGGGTGGGGCTCAGTCTTTCTAACAGGTATTGAGGTGCAGGCGTCTCTCCTGACAGGCTGGATGGCTGGCTGGGGCCCAGGAGTGATTGTATAGCTGCTCAGCACCACCGATCCAGGGAAATGGATGAATAGTGATCCTTCGAACACAGCTTTTGGCAATTACGGTGGGGCTCTGAGTTCAAGATCACGCTCCCTGACAGATGCCCAGAGTGTAGCTCCGCTGAGTCTCTGGGGGAGTCCTGGGTCAGGTGCTGTCAATCACAGTGGTGCTTGCCCTAGGCTGCACGTTAGAACCACCTGGAGAACTTTTCAACCCATCCTCAGGCCCAGGCCACCTCCCAGACCAATTAAATCTGAATCTCTGCGGAGAACACAGGCGTCAGCATTTTGAAGCTCCCCAGGTTATCCCAGAGGACTGCCAGGTGTGAGGTGCAGGGCTTAAAAAGGACCATGTTCTCTGGGCGAGGTCTGGTATCAGCTGGAGAGATACTGAGATGAGGAAGGCTTCCGGGAGAGCAGAGAGGATGGAGGTAAGTGGACTGTCAGGGTAAGTGTGATGAGTACTCTGGGAACCCAAATAGAGACCCCTAAGCCAGCCTGAGGGACTCAAACTCTCCACCACCCCATCCTCTGGAGGAGAGGCCTGGGCTGAATTTTGGGAATAAATACCATCCAGCCACATAAAGAAGGAGAGGAAAATCCCAGCCAAAGCAAGGGTACAGTCCAAGACTCTGAGGCCCGAACGGAGAGGGGGAAGAGATAGAGCGGAAGGTTGTCTGGTGCAGCTGAGTCAAGGGTAGGGGGAAGGAATATGAGAAGAGGCCACAGAAGCAGGAAGGGTTCAAATCACAAAAGGCCTTGCATGCCAAGCTAGGGAGATGGAATTTTGCCCTGAGGCTCAGAGGAACTTCTGGAGGGTTTTAAGTCCAAGAGTCATATGGATGAACAAATCCATAATGGGCTTGGGTTATCAAGGAGGGCTTCCTGGAGGAGGTCAGACTTGAGCTGAGGGAGGGGGGAGGATTTGGAAAGCTGGCCGGGAGGGAGAGGTGTGGGTATTCTGATCAGCTTGCTACTGTTACAGCTCTTCAAAACCCTTCCCTCCCCCACGCCCTTTGAAACCATTTGAATCACAAGCTGCCCCTGTTTAGAGTTGTGTTTGTCGGTTATTTGAAAGTTGTGGTTTCTCTTTAGCAGATTCTGGGCCCCATCCTTTGACTAGGAACCAGGAAGGAATAAAGAACGCATCCTCTTGCCCAGAGAGCTAATTATTGAAATACTGAGGGCCTCACCAGGGTTTATGGCGTCACTGATCTCTGTCATCCAACAGCTCCTAAATTCTAACTGGTCAAAGTTTTCAGTACATTTTTATGGGCTGCCCCAAAGCCAGCTGGAAGCTTTTTTTCCATAAACTTTCCCTGAGACAAGTAGCCAGGTTTCACATATTAAAATGAAAACGTCAAAAGGGTTGTTTAAAAAAAGAAAGAAAGAAAAGAAAAAGATGCAGCTCAGCTCACAAAACTCACATCAGAGTCCAACAGCATCTGCCTGGGTTTTTCTGCAAGGCTGATGGTTGAGTTAGAACGATGATGATAATCCCATGATCACTTTATCCATTCACTCAACAAACACTTCCTGAGCATTTACTGGGTACCAGGCTTGAGCTTGGCACCAAGCTGAGAAGATGCCTTAGGCATGATTGCCCCATCCCCACTGCCCCCAAGGGCTCAAAATACTTTAGAGTTTACAAAGTGTTTTCACGTGTAATTTTGGGAGCTGTAGGTAATGTTATTATCCCCATTTTTCAGAGGAGGAAATTGAGGCTCGTAGAGGTTAGGTAACTTGCCCAGAGTCACAATAGTAATAAGGGGTAGAATTCAACCTTGGGTCATCCATGTTCAGAACCCACGTTCTGTCCACTCCACCCTGCTCCTTTTTAAGCAACACCATCTAACCGTTATTGGCTTAAGTTGAACAATAGCTCCAAGAGGTTTAGCTGCAACTTATAATCTGTCTAATATCTGCCCTCGTCTTAGAACCTGATTTCTCTTTTGAGGGAATTCGCCCATTGTGAGGAAGGGAAACTAGCACCCACCTCCCACGGCTCCGTCACCATGTAAGCCTAGTGAGACCCAGTGCTTCCCCAGCATCTCCTGCCCAGACAGTGGATAGGCACATGTGAAATACAACCTCCGCCAATCAGATCCTCCCTCCTGGGACTGACTCTTGAGTGAGTGTTGAGAGGACCCTTGGAGGTCAAAATCACTCTGAGCAGAGGGCCCCAGATCAGACTGCCTGCAGCATTCCCTTAGCTGGGGTTCCTGTGGCTCCCAGGGCTGCGCCCTTGGTCCAGACCTCTCAGCCCTTCAAGCTGCTACCAAGCTTGCTCTTCTGTGGGATTCCATCCTCATCTGGGTCCTTCTGGCCTTTTAAGGGTTATGAGTGTCGAGATGGAGGCTGAGGTAAAACCCATGGGTGTGGACTGCTGAAGGAGCAACGGGCTGGAGTACACGGACAGAGGGGCAGGAGGGAGGGGAATAAGGGGACCCGAATATGTGCCAGGAGATGGTCTGGGAAGAGTCTGATCGGTGATCTGTTCTCAAGGCTCTGAAAGAGGGATCATCAGTCAGGATTCTCCAGAAAAACAGAACCGATGGAGATAGATAGATAGGTACCTAGGTACATAGATACATACATTGATAGATACAAAGATAGGTAGATTGATTGATAGATACAGAGAGGATAGATACAGACATAGACACATAGATGGACACATAGATAGATATAGATGGTAGATAGCTATAAAATAAATATGTATATACAGTTTTTAAAAGAAATACCTTTATTTTAAGAAACTGGCTCACGGGATGGGGTGACTGCCAAGTCCAGGGCAGGCTCACAGGCTCAAACGCAGGCCCGAGTTGACGCTGTGCTCTTGACACAGCTTTTCTTCTCTGGGAAACATCAGTGTTCGCTCTTCAGGCCTCCAAGTGATTGGATGAGGCCCTCCCACACACTACCAGGGTCATCTGCACTGCCTGTAGATGTTAGTCACAACTACAAAATCCCTTCACAGCCCCACCTAGATCCACATTTGATTAAATAACTGGGTGCTAAAGTTAACCCTCATGGAAGGGTCATCCCAGGTTGGTACCTCCTGGGATTGTCAGAGGGGGTGACTATGGACACGATGGACCAGAGATTGGAGTGAGAAACACTCAACTTGGCACTGGGTCATCTCCTGACTGCAGACGAGGACATGGTCCTTGGTCTCACCAAGGGTTCATTGCCAAAGCCAGGTTGGCTGTGAAGGGCTTGCGAACAGATCACTCATGGTTTGAGCCTGTGCTCTCTCTGTTCCCGCTGCGACCTGGATATACAAGACCCCTCGCTGCGGAGTCCTGTCCCTGCCTCTCCCTTTCCCGGTGGCCACCCCCAGCCCCTGACCTTTTTATGTCCAACTGCCGCAGCATCTCTCTTTCGGCTGTGCCTACTGTGCCTACTGTTCCCACCAACCTAAGTCCCAGGGCCTCTTTCCTGGAAGCCTACCACTCCGGATTCCCTCTCCCTTTCTCTATCCACCCCCACCTCAGCCATCACACACACCCTGGGCCTGTCGAAGCCTCCCAGGTGGCATCCAGACCCCAGTGGTCTGAACCGCATCTGAAGTGAACAGCTCTTGGCTCACGGGCTCCTACCCAGGGTGTCTCACAAATTGGGCTCCCTCCACGCAGCTCTGGCCCAGATGTTTCCTGTCCATGGCAGGAGATGTATGGGATCTTGAACTGTAATCTTGGAAGGGGCAGCTGTAAGACACAGATCCAAGTGGTCCCAGCTAAACCTCTCAAAGCCATTGCCCCAGTTTAGGCCCAAAGGTTAGGGAGCAGAACAGACCACAGAGAGAGAGCAGCCTTGGGAGTTTCTTCTGAGAGCAGCAAAAGCGCGAAGATTCTCTTTAAATCGCTAGAGACTCACGGCCTCTCCAAGCTGATTGTCACCTAGACATTCCCCCACCCAGGCAAGGACTCCCTCAGAAATTCAGGAGAATGTCATATATCACAGAACACTGAACAAGAAGGGTTTTAAAATAAATTTTGGCTGTAGGAAAACCCAAGAGGATTGCTGGAGATCTGACAAAAGCAACAGGGTGTAAATCTCTCAGCAGGCAGGCAGAAACCTTGATCAAAGTATGGCTCATTTGCTAATTTACCACTTGAACAAGTCTTTCCTGGATGACCTTGAGCAAGCCTCACCTGCTCTCCAGGTACCAGTTTGCCTAACTGAACATGAGCAGTTGGGTAATGTGACGTGGAAGGTCCTCTCCAGTGGTGACTACCTGACCCTGAGACTTGTGTCTAATACCTTCCAGCTGCATGACCTCGGGTACCTCACTCAACCTCCTTAACCTCAGTTTCATGATCTGCAAAATGGGGGATTCATAATCCTAGCCTTGTTCATCTTGTAGCGTTGCTGTGGGGATGGAATGGGAGATGTGAAAATACCCTGTGTAAACTCCAAAGAGCTATTCATATATGAAGTATTAGTGCAAGATGAAATATCATTGTATGATGTATCTACGGTGTCTTAATTGCATAAGAAGCTACAAGACCAAATAGCATTCATAGGGGCAGAAGGGCATGGTTGTCAAAGGCTCTGGACCCAGCCTGCCTGGGTTTGTGGCTCAGCTCTCCCACCTTTACCAGGTTCCTCATGAGTAAACTGGGTTAAGAATAGCACATGTGAAACCCAGCGCAGTGCCTGGCACGTGGTGTGCTCTCTAGCAACGCTGATGATTATCATGATTATCTTCCTATCATGAAGCAAGGAGGAAGGGTGGGGCAGTGGGATGGCCACTGGTTTGTTTTTTTTTTAACATCTTTATTGGAGTATAATTGCTTTACAATGGTGTGTTAGTTTCTGCTGTATAACAAAGTGAATCAGCTATACATATACATACATCCCCATATCTCCTCTCTCTTGTGTCTCCCTGCCACCCTCTATATCCCACTCCTCTAGGTGGACACAAAGCACCGAGCTGATCTCCCTGTGCTTTGCTGGCCAGAACTAACTGGGTTCAAACCTCCATTCTACTAGCTGAATCATACAAATGATCATGTGATATCCACTGTCTTCTTTTTTGCTCTCCTCTGATTATTTCTTGAGCAGTTAATAGTTTGTCTCCTTCATGAAATGCCCAGCAAGGGGTTGGCTCCTGGGGACCAGTTCTTGTCTGTTTCCTATCTGCTCAGCTTGGGGCTGGGCGCCCAGCCACCAAGTTGACAGACTCACGGGTTGCTTGATTCTAGAAAAGATGCCTTGTAAATACTGGAATTCACTAATAAAATTCTCCTCTGTATTTTAATATGGGGATAATTTGAAAGATATCTTTACTCTTCCCCAGAAGTATCTGTTGTACAATGGCATAGATTAACAAAAGACACAGTGCCCTTGCTTTGGGCTAGAATTCTATTGACTTATTCAATTTACTTATCTATTTATCTAATTCTGTCTTTTATAATCACATTATTTGTATCATACCAATCAAAATCTCTGATTGAATATAATATATGGACCTAATTCATAAAAAAGAAAACAAAATAACTCACATAATAAATGCGATGTTTGGTGGATCAAATCTCTTTTATGGCGGTGCTGCGGCATGTGGAATCTTAGTTCCATGACCAGGGATAGAACTCGTGCCCCCTGCAGTGGAAGCCTGGAGTCTTAACCACTGGACAGCCAGGGAAGTCCCTCAAATCTTTATATAAGATCCTTTGTGCAGCAAGATTGGGAACTACTCATTTGTTTAAACGTTATGCTTTGACCAGTGAGTAAATCTGAAGCCCAGACCGGAGAAGTGATTTATTCAAGGTTACCCAGTGAGGGAGAAACAAAGCTCAGATTAAGTTCATAGAATCAAATACTTTTGCAGTCAGAGGCACTTTAGAGATCATGGGTATTTACTGAGAAACAACCACTCCTTGTCTTGAGCCATTTCTTTTTTTTCTGTTTTTAATATACGTGAAAAATTTTTAATAGTAATTACAGTAATAAAAATTGAAACACAATGAGAAATACAAAGTTTGTATTGGCAAAAAAATAAACTTTCTGACAATCCTGAGTGTTGGTTGATCCCATCTCTTAACAGACTATCACAGTGACCTGTTGATGTGTCTGTCCGCCAGCCCTCCTGCCGGATATGGGCTTCTTGATGCCAACGACTGGGATTTATTTATCTTTATAGCACATCTCCCTCTGCCCTGACCCTTATTCCTAGGGGTACCTGCCTACAGCACATTGCCCTAACCGGCTGCTGAATGTTGCAAGTGTGAATAAAGCCGTACTTTATTTTTAACAGATGGGGAGAGCAAATCAGAGAAGAGAAGGGACCCACCCCTGGTTCTATAGCAAGCTTGCAGGGAGGGTCAACAGGATCTCCTACATCCCAATGGAGGCGCTCCTGGGCTCCCAAAGAGGACAGACACTTGATGTCTCTCCTTTCCCCACAAAAGCCACAGGTAAAGGTGTTTATGGCTTAGCAGCCAACAAAGGCCACAAGCACTTCAATAGGCCACAGTCTGACCCTGTCAACTATTTCTTTTTTTTTTTTTTAATGGTGTTAAAAGTCATCCTTTCTACTATAATTTGAAAGCTCTCAGCACCTCCATGCTGAGGCCATAATAAACTGACCCCCAAATTCAGGCAACAAAACACAGGCCTGCCTACCGGCCATCTGCTTTCATGGATGAAATCTTAATTATTTCCAAATAATTATTGTCAATGATTTCCAAAACCTTTATTATAATCATAATTATTCAAATTTGTGAAAAGTGTTTTCTTCTTTGTAGAGCACTTTCGTATATACTAACTGGTCTAGGACTCAAACAAATATGTCCTCTAGAATTAAGGTACTGTTGCACGTTTGAAATAGGTGAATTTTTTAATGTGAATTACCTATACCTCAATAAAGCTGACTTAAAAAGTAAGACAGTGAAAACCACAAGTGACTTTTATTTTCTTCCTTGTGCTTTTCTATATTTTCCATGGTGTCCTTAATTGAAAGCAAAAATAGAAGAGGGCCGCAGATGGAAGAAGATGGATTCTTGCAAGGTGGGAGACCTTCTCTCGACATTCCTTGGCCTTTGCTGGTCTCCCCTGAGACACAGCTGAGAGTAAGAGTACTTCCCCCTACTTTGTGTGGCCTTGGGGAAGTCACTCCACCTCTCCAAGCTTTTGTTCTTTCCCCTGTGAACAGATCTGATGCCTGCCATGCCTGGTTCACCATGCTGTGACAAGTCTCAGGGAACAGACATGTTAGGACACCGTGAGGTCTGATGGCCCTGCATATGTGACAGGTTAGTGCTGTGACTAAACCTCCTCTGCTGTAATCTCCCAGCCCCCGCCCCCCATCTTTAAAATTACCAAGTATTTCAAACATACAGAGAATAGAGAAAACGTTTTGGACTTGAGAAGGAGAAGGATCATTGCGAAGAATTACAGACAAGACACCCAGCTTTGCCAAATCTTGACACCTTGCCATATTTGCTTCAGATTTTTTTTTCTGAAAAATAGGACATTACAGATAAAATTAAATCGCCTGTGTTCCTCTTTCTGATCTCATTCCCATCCCTCCCTTCCCAGAGGTAACTACTATTCTAAATTTAGTGTCTTTGATTTCTTATGCATGTTTTCACACTTTCACTATCTGACTGTATCCCTAAAACTACATATATAGCATAGTTTTGAATTAAAAAAAAACTTTTGGTATCACACTATTCTACCACTTGATGTTCCCTTTTTCTTTTTTTTTTCTAGACTCTTATCTATGTTGAGGCTACAGCCTCATTTTATTTTCCCTCCCAGTATATTATTCCATTGCACAGATAGATCACAATTTATCTGCACTGCTGTTGATGGACAATTAATCAATTCCTCATTTTTCATAATTATGTGCTGAGTGAGTGAAGTCACTGAATTGTAGGCACGAGCATCTTCAACTTTATTAGATGTTGCCAAACCTCTTCTTCAGAGAAGTTGTACCAATTTACACCTCCATCAGGACTGTACAAGGGTTCCAAGGGTGCCACCTCTTCACCCCCTCCACCCTTCTCCCAACATTGATAGAATGCTTACTCCTTGCCAGTCCGGAGGATGTGAAATGGCGTCTCACAGCTCTTTTCATTTGCATCTCTCCCATGACCCGTGAGGTTGAACATCTCTTTACATTTTGGCCACCTAGGTTTCCTCTTTTGTGAATTGCCTGTTGATGGTCTTAACCCATTTTTTAAAAAAATGATTGTCTTTCTCTGGTTTGTCCATGCTTTCAACCTACTTCTGCCAGATCGCAAAGCAAACTCGGATCATGGCCCTTCTCAGTTCTCAAGTCCCCGAAGCTCTCTAGGATACACATAACTTACAACCTTGCTCAGTGGTCCTGATTTGCCGTGGGCTGAAAACAAAGCTCAGCCCAGGACACTCAGCTCCACCTTCTCCTCCAGCCTTACCGTCTGCACCCTGAACTCCGGTCCAGCGGACACAACTCACTCCGTCCCAGGCCTACTGCACACACCATGCCCTAGGCCTGGAATGCCTCCCTCCTATCTCCACATTTCCTCTGAATGCCACCTTTTCTGTGACAGTTCTCAATTCAAAGTTGGATTTGCCTCTAAACGGTCAGGTGAAACTATACCTTTCTAGTGGTATTTATCATTTCTCCTTTTGTAGTATTTTAACCACTCCTCATCTTGCCCATCACTTTTTCATTGACAAAAACACCCGCCCCTGCATTATGCTATTTTGTCCTCATCTCTGCAATGGCCCTGTGAATTGGGGTAGTACCCCTACCCTCTCTGAACAGATAGGGAACGTGGCCTACAGGGGGAATAGTTCGCCCAACATCTTACTCTGGCTCAGAGGCAGAGGTGGACTTGAAGCCAGGACTCCTCCAATTCCATGTCCAGCTCGCTGCACCACGCCCCTCATATTTATACATGCATGTTGTTGCTGCTTGAGCCAACACCTGACTCCCCCATGAGACTGTGGGCCCCATAGCTCCCAGTTCTAGTCCTACCCAGGGGGGCACTCAATGAATATATAATTTCTTGACAAAGTACGATAATCACTTACTGCATACCCACTGGCTGCCGGGGGCTTTGCATACATTCACCCTAACCTTCCCAACAACTCTATGAGGAGACTGGGGTTTAAGAGTTGAAGTGCTATGCTCAGGGTCCCACGGCCGGTAATCAGTGCAGTTGGCCTATGAGACCCAGAGGTAAGTGCTTCCAACTGTAATCTCTGCCCTGTGCATCCTAAAGGTAGACCCAGCCAGCCAGAGAGATCGCACCCCAAGGCCCAGAGGCAGGGGGCCAAGGGTGGGCAACTTGACAGTCAACAGGAGGGACTGGGGGCTGGGGGAGTATGGTCCACCCGCTACACCCATGATGTCCACACTCCACAGCCTCACGGGTGTCTGTGCAGTGTGATGGTAGCAGGTAAGAAGAGGGCTGAGGGATAAGGAGAGGGGTTGGCAAGTATTCTCCAGCCCCCAACCCCCAAAGAGTAAGTCTGGATGGGGACATTGCTGCCCATTCTCCCCAGGGCAAGGACTGGATATGACGGGAGCCACGCCCCTTTCCTCAATCTGCTATTCCTATGACTCTGTATGCTGTCTTTCACTGTGTGCCACTTATTTAAATGTTGTGTTTGTGTGTGTGGTATGTATTTGCAACTGTATCTTTGTGTTGTGTTTCGGTGCATTACGTCTGTGTGCAATTTGCTGTTGGTGTACTCTGTTTCTCTTGTGCGCCTGTGTTACGGCTCTATGCCTGTTTGTCTACTCTATGTGTACGTTTTGTTGTGTGTCCGTGCTGTGTACACGGTGTGTCTCTCCTATGTATCTATGTCCATACTCTGTAATTGCCTCTTTATTGTGTGTTGTGTCGTGTGTATCATGTGTTGTGAATTTGTGTTTGTGCCGTGCGCATTGTGGATCTGTTTCTGTGTGTGCTCTCTACACCGCAAGTGCAGGATGTTTGTGTGTTCTGTTGTGCGAATCCCGTTTGGGTTGTTCTAGGTCTGTGTCTACGCAGGGAGTCCGTGTGTATCTGCACCTCCCCAATGTGTGTCTGTGCCAGCTGACGTCTGTGCCCTGCGCGCAGAGTTGTGTTTCCTCAACAAGTGTGTGCCGGCTCGGAGTGCCGCGCGCGCCTCCTCGTGTGCCCGCGTTGTGCCTGCGCCTCCGCCGGGCGGTCGTGCCGGGGTGCAGGCTCCGCGTCCGTGTGCGCTCGCGCCGCTTGTCTGCGTCCGGCGCGCGGTGGCGGCGGAGGATGCGCGCCCGCGGGGGCGGGGGCGGAGGCCGGGGCGCGGCGCGGGGGCGGCCCGGGGGCGGGAGTGGGCGAGCCGGCGGGCGGGCGGTGCTGCGGGGCCCCGCGGCCGCGGGCTCCAATGGCGAGGCCGGCGCGGCCCCCGCTAATTACATAAGCGAGACGTCAATAATTCGCGGGAAAACGCGAAAAAGATGGCGCCCCGCGCCCGGGGGGCCCCTTCCTGAGCGCCCCGGCCCCTCCCTCCTCCTCCGCCCCCCCTCCTCCCCGCGGCGCCCCCGCCCCGCCCCGCCCCCGCCGAGACCCCGACCCCGGCCCCACGGGCGGACACTCGGCCGGGCAGCCGCGGGCCGAGCGCAGCCACCTCCGCCGCCGATGCGCCTGGTGGCCAGACTCCAAGTGGGACCGGCGGACACGCAGCCTCGCGGTAAGTTCAGCGCTGCGGGCTGACGGCCCGGGCCGGGGGACTCCCCGCCACACTCGCCTTTCCCTGCAATCATCCCTCTTTTGGAAATTTCCCCAACTTTGGCGGGTCAGACGCCTCCGGGGGCGTTGGAGTCCTGGGAAGCCGCACGCCTTGGGGGTGGAGAGGGGTGAACGGTGTCCGCGGGGTGGCGGGAGCCCCGCCCGGGTCCCCGAGCCTTTGGGGGGCGTGTGTGACAGGTCGCTAGTCCTGTGCCTAAAATCTTTATTTTTCCTGTTGTGTGTGTCGGGGGGTGGGTGGCTTGGAGACCGACGGGGGCGTTTGGGATTTTGCTCACGTCCGAAGTCAGGCTGCGGCAGGATTGGGATGGGGGAGGCTTGGCGTCGGAGCGACTAAAGAGAGGAGCGCTTGAACCCGAAGGGGGTACTTCTGCAAGCTTTTTCCCCTCCCAAACACCCTTTTTAAAAAGCCAACGGCCGCCCTGGGAGAGGCCCCTGCGCATGAATCATCCTCGCTTCCTGCCCCCGCCCGGCCCCGCGATCCGGGTGCCGCGGATTTGAACTGGACGCCGACGGGAACCCGCAAACAGGCATTTCTTTGCAGATGGGTTTGAATCAGCCAATCACAGCCCGCGGGGGCCCGCTCCGGGAGGATGGAAGCGCGGTTGGGGGGGCCGCCACCCGAGGGCCCCCGCCCCGCCAGGGGGGGTGCGGCGACCGGGCCTGCTCCCAACGGCGCGGCGGGGGAGGAAGTGTCAGTTTGTGAACCTGCCGCGGGCCCGGGCCCCAGGCCCGGCGGGCAGGGACCTTGCAGCGCCCGGGAGCCAGGTGGCAGGGAGAAGGCAGAGATTTGGACTGCACACCCTGCCCAGTGCCTGCGCGCTCTGCCCTGGAGAAAAGAGAGGAATGGGGGGGGAGGGGCGGGGGCGGGGGTGGGGGGGGAGGCAAGAGGGGACGTGGCCGCGCCACCATCTGGAGAGTGAAGACCCCAGCAAGGCCCTGCCTGCCCTAGGGCCCTTGACATGCACACACATGTATTCCATTTCATATGCTCACTGACATAAGGCTGTAGACATCAAACACAGTCTCACAGGAGTACACACACACTTACAGGGAAAAACACAGGACTCTCTCCCTGTCTACAGGTAATCATAACACCAGGTGCCCAGCGCCTTGGCAGAGAAGGAGGGCACCAGAGTAGCGGGTGCAGGGAACAGAGGGATGCTGTGCTTTTGGCTTAGTGGAGAGTGTGTGGAGGGGCCTGGAGCCGGGTGAGCCCAGATTGAGGAGGAGGGGGCCGTGGGGGGTGCTTTGAATGCCATTGAAGGTACTGGGGAGCCACAGAAGGTTTCTGGGAGAATAAGAAGATGGAAATTGAGGGCTCTGTGGAAGAGTCTGGTGGGGAGGCAGGAAACAGGGAGTGGCCTGTTTAGCACTGGGCGCTGGTGGTTCCATTCCGAATCCCAGGTGAGTGAGCACAAGGCTCAGTAAACAGTTCTTGAATGAATGAATGGCCCAGGCAAGGTGAGGCCTGAACTCAGACCAGGACAGGGGGATGGAAGAGAGGAGTGGGTTGCCAGAGGCCACTGTGCTTGGCTGCTGTGGCAGCTGATCGGTTGGAGAAGTCTAAGATGCTTGGGGGTCTGGGGACCATAGTAGTACCATTAGCAGGAAGCAGCGAAAGCAATGGGAGCAGCACATTTGTAGGATGGTGAAAGACAGATGTGGAGAGGTTGGCATGGCAGTGACTTCACTGCTTGGAGCCGGTTTGCATCTGAGTAAAAGCATAAGTGAGTTTAAATGTCCCAGAATTGGTGTCCATTAAATCATCCCATAATTGAGAACAGAAAAGGAGATTGCAGAAGACACAGATGGCCAAGTCTATACCAGTTCACAAGCCACCCAGGAGTTTCCCTCTCCAGGTGAGTTTTCTCTGGCCAGCTCTCAGGGTAGGGGTCAGGGGTCTGAGAACTTCCCGCTGCCCCCTGGAGAAGGTCCTCCACTCAGAGAACACAGAGTGTGTTTGCTTTAGGGATAAAACCTCTGGCTGTGAAGCCAGGGAGTGAGGTTCAGGCCCCACTGGGCAGGGAGATTTTGCTCCGTGGTTGGTTGAGAGAGCCTTTCTACTTAGAAGGCTGCATGGTATGGGTGGGGAGAGAGCAGGACTTAGAATCAGCTCGCCTGATTATGGACCATGACTCTGCCTCTGACCCCATAGCCACTTCTCCTTGCCAAACCTCAGTTTCCTGACTGGTAAAATGGGAATAATAATGCCTCGCTCACAGCGTTGTCAGCAGGATCCAGTGAGATGATAAACGCGTCTGGCACATAGCACAGGTTACATAAATGGTTGTTTCTTTCCTTCCTTCCCCTTCTCCTGAAGTAAGGAGTAAAAACCCCTTTCTCTTTCTCTTCCAGTGTCAGTGGAAGCTGATGGAGAATCGAGGTCTGGACCCAGGGACTCGGGACTCCTATGGTGCCACCAGCCACCTCCCCAACAAGGGGGCCCTGGCAAAAGCCAAGAACAACTTCAAAGACCTGATGTCCAAGCTGACAGAGGGCCAGTATGTGCTGTGCCGGTGGACAGATGGACTGTATTATCTCGGGAAGATCAAGAGGGTAAACCTTTCCTTCCTGGCCCCAGTTCCCAGGCTCAGCATCTCTCTGCTCATCCTCTGGTCTTGGCCTCAGACCAGTGATGGAGGCTGGGAGACTGCTGGGAAATTCCCGCCTTGTTCTTATGCTCCAAACTGAAAGTGGAAGGAGGCGGAGCCTGCAAAGGCAGGTGCCATCCTTAGGGCCAACATCTTTAGAAAAGTGCTCTGTGAGCCTACAAAACAAAATAAAGTCAGGTTGGAGAGGACCACAGACGATCACCTGGCCTGTTCTGTCCTTGGCGTTCCCGCCAAGTTGCCGTCCCCCAGTCCCTGACTGCACAACTCCAGTGAGTGGGTGTGCACTACCTCCGGAACTGCCATCCTCCTTCCCCTTCTAGCCTGGCTTTCCTTTTTGCAGCACAAGGAGAGGTCTAAAGCCTCTGACCTGTGGGGACAGAAATGGGAGAGGAAGACTGTGTTCAAGTGGCTTTTCCCCGGCTACTGTCTCACACTGCCCCTCCCTCTCTCTGCCCCAGGTCAGCAGTTCTAAGCAGAGCTGCCTTGTAACTTTTGAAGATAACTCCAAATACTGGGTCTTGTGGAAGGACATACAGCATGGTGAGTATTCCTGTGATTTCAGGCACCCCCCCGCCCCGCAGCCCAATCCCCGATCCTCTCTCCGCCTCTCCCTCCATTTTTTCCTTCTCGCCTTCTGTCTCTAACTTCTGGCAACTGGCCTTGTCCTTGGAGCCCCAGGTGCACCTGAGACGCTGATCGGATTACCAGCTGTACATTTATGTGGAAACACACTTGTAACATCTGTCATCCCCTTGAGTACTCCTACTCATGAGGGAGGCAGGCAGATGGAGAAAGTGGCCCAGGGAGGTGCTGGGAGAGCAGGGTTGGGTCCCAGGCCTGTGTTTGCTTCCTTGCTGCCCAAAGCTCTGGGTCACTCTGGGGCTAGGGAACAGGGAAGGGCCCAGGCAATCAGAATTGTCACCTTTCGATATAAGCACAGTGTCCCCTGTCAGCATGGTAAGAAAACGAGGGAGGCAGCTTTATTCATGGGGGAAAGACCAAACAAGCAGATATGAACCAGGCAAGGTGATGATGGACTTACCAGGATGGAGCTAGGCCAGTTTTCAGAGTTGAAAGGGAGCTGGGTTGGGTACCATTCCTGCCCTCAGAGAGCTGTTACTGTCTTACAGAGATGACAGATTGGGGGCATTCTTGCCACCTTTCTTCCTTGCCATGTACATGACAGACATCACTAATCAATCACAACACTTGCATATTTTCAACATGGAGCTCCAAGCAGCCACTACCAGTCAGAGTTACCGTGAGAGAAGAGACTTTTTTTTTTGCCATTTATGCTCTAACAGGAGAACCGACATGGCGGTATGTGGGGAAGAGGCAGGTTTTAGGGTCCAGTATTCCTCGGACCAAGATATTCTAGCTCTGCCACTTACTGCTGCATATCTTTGGGTGAGTGACATAACCTCTGTGAGCCTGTTTCTTCATCTGAGAAAAAGGAGACTGAACGTACTGGCCTCACAGTGTGGTTAAATGCTTAGCCCAGTGCTGCTGAGTTACAGGGAGGCTGTTTCTGAAGAATTTGTTACCGTAAGAGATGATTTCAAGAGCCTGCCAAGCAGAGGCCACAGAACCCAGCCAGTTAGTCGAGCTTCCAAATTGCCTTTTTCTCCAAGACGTTGTGGCTAATACAGGCTGATGCTTCTCCAAGCCCCTCTCACCCTAAAGGTATTATTTAAAAATCCAAAGCAACGAGGGTCTCCTCTCCTGGGCTACCTTCTTTTTCAAAGCAGAAGGAGCCAGCTGGTGAGGAAAGACAGTCCAAACCATAGATCGAAGTAGCACACCGTGAATAGAAGGCCCACTGTGTGCCAGGCACCAAGGAGGTGCTGCAGTGCTCACCGTGTGGCTCCCCAGCCAGATCACTGCTCCTCACAGGTAGGACAGCAGCCCTCCGGGGTCACCCAAGATTAGAGCATAAGGCTGAGCACGCTATAGTTACTGATCCATCACTTCATTAAGCCAGTGAAGACTTACTGCGACCCACAGTGGGTCCCGCCTTCCTGGGAGCATATTCAGGGATAAGAGGCAAGACATCATTTATTCAACAAACATGTCTTGAACACGTGTTATGTGCCACACCCCATAAGAGGTCCTGGGGACACAGAGATGAACAGATACCTTTTCTGCCCTTACAGAACTTTCCGTCTGCTAGGGGAAATGAGACAGAAACACACATCAAAATGTATCTTACTTTATTCACTCAAACCCTTCAGTCATAAATACATATTTCTTCTTCAGCAACGCCAAATTGCAAAGGAAAAAAAGAGAGATGGAGAGGGAAACTGTAGATTAAAAGCAATTGATCAAACTTAAAATTGTTATGACTTTTTTGAGACAATTGAATATGTGAACACTAACTGAATTTGTTGATATTAAGAATTTATTTTTAATTTTTAGGTGCAATAAAGGTGCTGTAGTTATTTTTTTTTTGGAGTCCTGAACTTTCAGCGATACGTACTGAAATATTTAATACAGGAGGGGGGGAAGTGAGTGGGAATATAGTCAAAACAAGATTGGCCGTGAGTTCATGATTGTTGATAAGAACGTGGAGTTTCATTATAACATTCTGTTATTATTCCATAATAAAATTTTTTTTAAAATTATTTAACATAAAATACTTTAACAAATCAAGTTAAATTAAGCAGGGGAGGCAGCATGACACGGTGAAAAGGACAAATAATGTGATGTCAGTTAGCTGCGGGTTTGAATCCCCCCCTCCTACTTACCAGCTGAGCGTGGGACTTAACCTCTCCGAGCCTCAATTTCCCCATCTTTAGAATGGGCTAATGGGAATAGGCAGCTCAGACTGGTTGGGGAGATTCAGTGAGTTGGCCTATGGGGCCCAGCACTCAGTAGAGGCTCAGCACCTGGAATGTAATTTTAAAACTGCTGTTTCCTGTGAGCCCGACCTGACCCTAGAGGGCCTCGTTCTTTCAGCTGGTGTTCCAGGAGAGGAACCCAAGTGCAACATCTGCCTGGGGAAGACATCAGGACCACTGAATGAGATCCTCATCTGTGGGAAGTGTGGCCTGGGTGAGTGTGATGAGCAGGGCATGGAGAAGGCCCAGACCTGTGGGTCCCCATTCCCCGCTGGCTCGGGACCTGCGTCGCCTCAGACCATTGGGGCCTTAGCTGGCTTCCTGTTTCTTTTGGAGCTCCAGAGTGACAAGGGGCCAGTCTCTGGGAAAGAGGGCCCAGGGAGGTGATCCCTGGGGAAAGCTGGGGCTTCTGGAAAGTGAGAGAAGTTATGCACTTTGGAGCCCCCGTGGGTGGAGAGGATGGGTAGGAGAGATGGGGCACAGAGGCTGAAGCCAGACCTTTGGTGCTTCCCGCCGTGGGCCAATGCTGGCTCTTAGTGGCCTGCTTGGACACCAGCCTGGCTGCCTGGTGAGCATGACCAGCCAGTCCCCTGGCAGCTGGCAGGCACACAGCTCCTAGGACTTGCCGCAGCCCTCCCCAGCCTGCCGCCTCTGGGCTGACTGGCCTTGGGCCACTGCTTCCTCGTGGGCACTCACCCCCTCTCCTTTGCCATAGGTTACCACCAGCAGTGCCACATCCCCATAGCGGGCAGTGCCGACCGGCCCCTGCTCACACCTTGGTTCTGCCGACGCTGCATCTTTGCGCTGGCTGTGCGGGTGAGCCCTCCATCCTTCCCACCCTGCTTCTCCCCATCCTCCAGTCTGGAAGCCCAGAGGCCCCCTGGGCTCGGGCCTCACTCCTGGTCACAGAGCCTGGCTTTGGAGGCAGACAGAGACTGCCGCTTAATCAGCTGTATGTCCTTGTGCAGTTCCTTAGCCTCCCTGAGCCTGTTTCCTTGGTTGTTAAATGCATACAGGTTTGGGGACTTCCCTGGTGGTCCAGTGGTTAAGACTCCGCGCTTCCAATGCAGGGGGTGCGGGTTCGATCCCTGGTGGGGGAATTAAGATGCCACATGCTGTGCGGCCAAAAAAAAGAAAACAAGTACTCTTTAAATGGATACAGGTTTGGTGTCAGGAGTAGGAGGCCCCCAACAAATAGTGAGAAATCACTATTAAGAGAGAAAATCCATATAAGCGCCCACTCGCAATATGTGTTGGTTATTATTGTTACTTTTATTGTTGTGCTTATTACTATTAATATTATTGAAAATGCAGCTCCTTGGGGATAGAGAGAGGATGGATCTGGGGTTGATGAGAAGAGGCTTTGTGCGTTTCTGACTACATTGCAATATCCTGTTCCACCTGGTCGGCATTAGCCTTGATAGGGAGCCATGTGTGGCCCAACCGGGACCCCCGCGGGTAACCCGGGCCCTCATCTTCCCGCAGAAAGGCGGCGCGCTGAAGAAGGGCGCCATCGCCAGGACCCTGCAGGCTGTGAAGATGGTGCTGTCCTACCAGCCTGAGGAGCTGGAGTGGGACTCGCCCCACCGCACCAACCAGCAGCAATGCTACTGCTACTGCGGCGGGCCGGGAGAGTAAGGCCGCGGGGGCGGGGCGGGGCGGGGCGGGGCGCGGGGCGGGGCCCCAGGGAAGCGGGGTAGGCGCGGCTGGCTGGGGCAGCCAGACCCCCATGGAAGAGCCCGTATCCTCCTTCAGGCCTCGGGGATGACACCTGAGCGCGCGCGGGGCTCGAGAGCACAGGGCTAACGCTCTCCGCAGCGAGGTGCAGGGGAGTGGCGGTTGTTCTCTTGGGGCACCGTGGAAAAGAAGGCAGTATTGAAGAGTGGTTACCAGACTGGCCCCCAGTGTCCAACCAGCCCCTTAGAGCTGTGCTACCCCTGAGCCTCAGTTCTCATCATAGTTTTCCCGTGACGTGGTGGTTGTGAGCGGTGTGTGAATTAGGTCATTCACGTAAAGGCCCACACAGTTCCTGGCTCTTGGTAAGCACTTTAACAATTGTGAGCTGTTACTGTTGGTGCATGGACGTGGAGATAAACCTTTCCGTTGCCAGAGTCAATGAGACAGGCTGCTGATGAGCTATGAAGGTCCTTTTCCCTGGAGGTGTGCAAGCAGGGGTTGGGGGGAATACCTTGGGGACGCTGTGGAGGGGGTTCTCACCCTGACTATATGTAAGATGGGAGTCTTTGATTCTTCCTTGTGGCCTGGGCCTCCATGCAGCCATGGCCGATTGAGCCTGTTCCCTTGGGCTGACTGCACCAACACTGTGGGAGGAACCACGGAAGTGAGAGATGGAACCTCTGCCCTCAGGAAACAGCCTCCAGTTCACCCTGAAGTCCTGAGTCTCATCCCCAAGTTCTGCTGACAAGCACTAGGGGTCTGGAGGCTGTGCTTACGACGTAGCCGGGTGATTTGGGCAAATCACTTGAAGTACTTCATCTCTCAAGTGGGATTAATAACCTCGGCCCCATCATCCTTCCGTGGGTGTTGAGGCCTTTGGGATAACAGATGGAGAAATGCTTATAGAGACCTTTGCAGCATTGAGGTGGTGGTTCTCAATGCTTACTGGGCAGAGTTGCTCGGGTGATTGTCAGAAGTGTGTTTCCCAGGGGCTATCCCAAAGATTGAGTAGGCCTGGAACGGGTCAAGGAATCTTCTGCATTTTAACCTGGACCCCAGGTGATTTTGATGCTGGTGGTCCAAGGACCACACCTGACAAGGTGTGAACAAAGCATTGACTGTTAATTAAGAAAGCACCTTTTTGGTTTTCATTCTTATTCAGTGAGTAGTTGTTGAATGGTTGTCATAGGGTAAATACATTACCAGGTGAGGGGCTTATAGGAGCCTTTATTCTCCCATGAAGTCTCCAGGGCAAACCTTTCCCCAACAGTAGTGTTTGGGAAGCAGTGTGTGAGGCACAGACCAGAGATGGGGGCTCCAGTGTGGCACAAAGAGCGTGGGCTTTGAAGTCAGGGAGGCCAGGATTTGAGGCACCATCCACCACTTGCCTCCTGAGTGACCTTGAACAATCTGTTTAACCTCTGACTCACCTGTAAAGTGGTCAGCGGCCCGTGTTTGACCAGACGGTGAGATCAAATGATATAGCCTAAGCCCTGCTGCCAGGGCTTCCCCTGGCACAGCCCAGTGCTCAGTAACTGTGAGTTCTCTTCCCTTCCCCCCGCTGGAGGGCGAGTTTGTGTTGGGAAAGGTTGCTGAGGCTGATCCCTGGCTGGGAGTGTGGGCCTGGCTGACCCTGGCTCCTCTGGCTCTCCAGATGGTACCTGCGGATGCTGCAGTGTTACCGGTGCAGGCAGTGGTTCCACGAGGCCTGCACCCAGTGTCTCAATGAGCCCATGATGTTCGGAGACCGGTAGGTGCTAATCTGGTCTGGCTCAGCCTTGGGGGCGAGGTGGGGGGATGGGGGCAGCAGCTGCAGCAACTCCTTCAGGTTGCCTGCCAAGCCCCAGACCCCCAGTGGGGGGCTGGGACAGCGTGTCCCTGTCTACAGAGGCAGCTCAGGGTAAGGAGGCCTTCCCAGTAGAGGGACACTCTGGGCCACATCCCCAGTCGCAGCCCCACCTTCCCTAAGCCCCAGACGCTTCAAGTGTCTGGGGAAGGGGGAGAGACACAGGCCCTGCCCCAGCCCTGACCGGGGTTGTTGGAGGAAGCAGTGGGGGAAATGGATGACTTGATCTGGCCTCTAACCAAGGGGGCTAAGCTAGTGGAAGGCTTATGTGTGTTAAACAGGATACTGTGTGTGTCTTGGTTGGTGTCTCACGTGGTTTGTGATTGAGTGCGTGTGTGTGTGTGTGTGTGTGTGTTTGTGTGTGTGTGTGTGTCAGGCAGAGGGGAAGAGGGTGGTCCCTGCAGCCCAGCCTAGTTCAGCTCACTCAGAACTCAGCCACCCTCCAGGGCAGTGATATTTGGGAAAGGGTTTGAGGTACTGGTTAGAAGGGGTAGGGGAGTAGTTCTTGGTCCCTGTTCTGCCCCATCTTTATCCCCTCCCCAGAGGGAATGAGGACAATGCTGACTCTGGGAAAGCAGGCGGGAGGTGGGGGTGAGGGCACTGGACCAGGGTCGGGTGTCAGAGCCCCTCCTACCACAGGCCCCCTTTTCACCCACCCACAGGTTCTACCTGTTTTTCTGCTCCGTGTGCAACCAGGGCCCAGAGTACATCGAGAGGTTGCCCCTGCGATGGTGAGAGGGTGGGGCTTGGCCCAGGCCCACTCCTGTCCCTTCCCAGTTTCTCCCTTCCCTCCTCCCTCCGGGAACAATTCCATTTCCAGCCACCAGGTCCCAGCCTTGCCCCTGCCCTTCAGCCTGGACCCAGGATGCTCCAGCCCTGGCTGTACAGGCTGCCAGCTCACTGTGGGCCTGCCTCCTTGCACCCTTGCCCAGGGTCGATGTGGTTCACCTGGCCCTCTACAACCTGGGGGTGCAGAGCAAGAAGAAGTACTTTGACTTTGAGGAGATTCTGGCCTTTGTCAACCACCACTGGGAGCTCCTGCAGCTTGGCAAGGTATGCGAGACCGTGGGACGTCAGAATGGCGACAAGCCGTTCCACAGTGGGGTTCCCTAAGTCCAGAGAGGTGAGAGGTTTGCCCAGGGCCACACGGCGCCGCACTAGGATCTGGGTCTCTGAGCACAGTTCTTCAGGAACGCTGGCTGTCCGTGAGGGCTGCTGAGTGGGGACAAAGACCCAGAGCTTTTGAGCCGTTGCACCTCTGAGTCCAGGCGTCTGAGCCTGTTCCCTGCAAGGAGCTTCCTAACCCAGGCTTTGGTAGTGGGTGGGTTAGGGCCTCACCAGCTCAGCTGTAGGGAGCTGGGGGTCGAGTCTGGCTGGAGGAGATCTCCCTACAGAGCTGTGTGACCCACTCCAGATTACCTGGCTAGGATGGAAAGTGAAGTGGGCCTGCCCTCTGCCGGTCGTACTCTGAATAGCAGAAGAGATCACCAGGGGTCTGGGAACTGGGATTCACGGAGTGAAGTCACAAACCAGAGACTTTCAGGATGTCAGAGGTAGAGAGCTGAGCCAGGGCTTCCCCAACCACTTCCACGGCAGGGCCATGCACCCTTTAATGACAGCCTCTGAATCCTCTCCACCACATCCAGAGTGAGTCATCTCTGCTGACTGCCCCAAATCCTTTAGTGAAATAGGGCTTTTTTTTTTTTAAAGTAACTTTATGCTTGGCAGAAGTTCTTCATATAGTAACATCTTCGTTTACAGTGTTTGATAATTTACAAAAGGCATACATATTATAAAGCCCTTAAAGATAGGTAGAGCTGGGATTTTTAAATAATTTTTTCCTGATTTATTAAAAAAAAAATCATACATGTTCCTGGTAGAAAATTTTCAAAGTACCAAAAAGTATAAGAAAGTACACTTCAAAGAAAACCATCCATACTCCTGCATCTCACCACTCAGAAACATCCACTGCTAACACACACAGGTGCACAGAGTTCAAGCCTCTCATTTACGTCTGTTTTTCTTTTTATAGGGCTTAGATTATACAGTATTTACAATTTTTTATTGAAGTATAGTTGATTTACAATATTATGTTAGTTTGAGGCATACAGCAGTGATTCAGTCATATATATATATGTGTGTGTGTGTGTGTGTGTGTGTAGACATACACACACACACATATTTTATCCAGATTATTTTCCATTATAGGTTATTACAAGGTATTGAATATAGTGCCCTGTGCTATACAGTAAATCCTTGTTGTTTATCTATTTTACGTATAGTAGTGTGTATCTCTTAATCCCATACTCCTCTAATTTATCCCTTCCCCCTCCTTTTCCTCTTTGGTAACCATAAGTTTGTGGGAATGTAAATTGGTGCAGCCACTATAGAAAACAGAATGTAAGTTCCTTAGAAAACTAAAAATAGAGCTACCATATGATCCAGTAACCCCACCCCTGGGCATATATTCAGAAAAGATGAAAACTCTAATTCGAAAAGACACCTGCACCCCAATGGTCATAGCACTATTTACAATAGCCAAGACATGGAAACAACCCAATTTCCCATCAATAGATGATTGGTTTAAGAAGATGTGGTGTATATATACAATGGAGTATTACTCAGCCATAAAAAGAATGAAATATTACCATTTGCAGCAACATGAATGGACCTAGAGAATATTATACTAAGTGAAATAGGTCAGACAAATATTATGTCACTTGTATGTAGAATCTAAAAAATAATACAAATGAATCTGTATACAAAACAGACAGTATATACAATTTTAAGTCATTTTTTTTCAGTTTACATTATATCATAAATACTTTTCCATGTTATGAAAGAGTTTTTAATCAGCATTTTTCATGGCTGCATGGTTTCCACCATAGTTTACTTGCTTGTTTCTTTCCTGTTGGGCATGTAGTTTCTTTCCCATCACTAGGAAAATGATGCGGTGAACTTTTTTGTACATAAAGCTTTATTTGTGTGTCATGTCTGTATGACAGGTTCCACGGAGCAGCATTACTGGGTCAAGGGCATGGACATTTTTAAAGCTCTTGATACATTTAGGACAGGAGTTACGCTCCTCATTTACAGATGGGGACGTGAGCTCAGAGGTGAAAAGACTTGTCTGAGATCATGGAACAAGTCAGTGGTCCTCGCCTGGAGGACTCGGGGCATCAGGAGATTGAGGGGAGAGTGGGGGCAGGGGCTGAGGTCTTCTCAGATGCCATGCGCCAGGTCTGACTGTCCTCTGCCCTGCTCCCCCGTAGCTCACCAGCACCCCCGTGACGGACCGAGGACCGCATCTCCTCAACGCTCTGAACAGTTATAAAAGCCGGTGCGTGCAGGGAAGGGAGGGAGTGCTGTGGGCCCCCCGACAGGTTGGATTTCAGTTAAAGCGTCTTCCTACCTCATAACCTTGGCACAAGCTATGCTCCCACCTGGGTCTCCCTCCACTTCTCTTTGACTATATGAATATTACCCGTCCTTCAAGATCAGGGAGCACCCACTTCATTTGGGATGCCTCCCCTGACCACTCCAGCAGCCAGACACATTTTGATACTGGACTCAGCTCCATAGGGGGCTGAAACCCCTGCTCTCTGAGGGCCCGCTGCTGTCTGAGGTCTCCCTTGCAGTAGCCATCTGTGGTTCTGGGCCAGGCACTGAAGCACGGATTCATCACCTGTCCCCAGCCCATGTCTGCCCATCCACACTGCTGAGTTCTTCTCAGAACACACGGCTGGCATGCCCCTCGCTACCACCACGGAGAATGCCCAAGCTCCTTAGCATGGCATTCAAGGCCTCTTATGATCAGACCCCGCCCATACCTTCTGCCACGGACCCTTTGCTTTATCTATTCTGGGCGTCAGCCATTCTGAACCCTTTGCTTTCCTACTCAGTGCTTTTGCTCACACTCTTTCTTCACCTAGGATGCTCCTTGATGCCTTTCATTCATTTGTTCCATCAATGACTATTTATTGAACTGCTCTGTGTCAGCCCTGTGTAGGTACTGAGGACACCGTGAATAAGACACGGTCCCTGCTTCTGTGAAACCTCCCCAGACATCTCTAGACAGAACTATCCACTCTCTCTTTCATCTTGTCACGGTTTGGGGCCCAGACACAGCCCTCTACTTGAGTACGTGGGGCCTCCTGACCTCTCTGTGGACGGTCTCCTGAGGGTAGGACTGTGGCTAAGTCACCTCTGCAGCCTCATGGCAGCTCAGCCAGTGATGAAAGGGTGAGGGAAGTGCCTGGAGGTGCTTTCAGTCTCCTTGGGGAGAGCAGAGAACAGAGTGGTGTGGAATGCAGTGTTTTGACCACAGGGTTCCACGGGGAGCTGGAGGAGGGCTTCCTGTAGGCAGAGGCCTTGGGGCTGGTTGAGGCAGAGAAGAAAAGGGAGGAGCAGCAAGAGCCACACACAAGACAAGGAAGCACGGGGACGAGCCGCCGGCTGCGTTCTCGGCCGCCACCTGGAGCCCCTGATCCCACAGGCTTCGAGGAATCAGTGTCTCCACGGGCCACTCTGGGTCCGGGGAGGCAGAGAGGGAGGTTTTAACACTTGACTCTCCTCCCCAGGAGGATGGACGGACAGGCTCCAGAGCTTTCTCCTCTCCCTGCCCACCCCCAGGTTCCTCTGTGGCAAGGAGATCAAGAAGAAGAAGTGCATCTTCCGCCTGCGCATCCGCGTCCCGCCCAACCCCCCCGGGAAGCTGCTGCCCGACAAGGGCCTGGTGCCCACTGAGAATGGCGCCTCTGAGCTGCGTAAGAGAGGAAAGAGCAAGCCTGGGTCAGTGCCTGGGGCCCTTGGGCCGGGGCCGCAGCCGACCTCGGGTCCTCTGCTCCCGGCTCCAGCTGCAGCCCCCTCCGATGGGCTGTGTGGTGGCGTCCAAGTGATCAGGGCAGGCCTGCAGCCAGTTAGTCCCAGCTGGAGGCGCCCTGAACCGGCCAGTCAGTGGCCGAGCCGGGACCTGATACCACGCTCCCGCTCCTTCAGCCACAGCCCCTTGTGGCCTCGCTTGGAGGGAAAGCCAGATCACGGGACCCAGTCTTGCTGGCTTAGGGCTGAGGCAGAGGTCAAGGGGCAGTCAGTGTGTAAGGGGTCCCTAGCGCTCCCGGCTGAGCCCAGCCCCCTCTTCCTGGCATGGGGGGTGAGGGGCAGAGCACCTGGATGCCCGAGGCAGGAGAGGCACCTCCTCTCCTGCCTGCCCACTATACCCCACCACCCTCACACACCTGCTGCCCCAGAGGACCCCCCCGCCGCCTCCCCAGGTCTCCTTGTAAAGGAGAGCCTGTGCCCACTCCCACGCTGTGACCCCACCCCTGCCCAGCCACTCCTCCCTCGGGGCCACCCTCTGGGCCTTCAGGCTCTGACTGGGCCACCCTTTCCCTTTTCTGTCTCCACAGTTTGTTGCCTCATGATTTCCAGCAGCAGAAAAGGCGAGTTTATAGAAGAAAAAGATCAAAGTTTTTGCTGGAAGATGCTATCCCCAGTGTTAGTTTCTCGTTTTCTCACTCTCCACTTTCACACTCAGGGTCAGCACATACTAGGGATTCCTGTGCAGAACACTAAGTCCCCCAGGCCCAGGGGACTCTCCCACGTCCCCGAAAGGATCCTTTTACAGCTGGTTAAACAAGGAAGGGCCAGGCACTGTGAGACTCCTCCTTCATCTCCCCAAGTTCTCCCAAGAACCCAGAGCGGGGCTGGGCAAGGGCAGGTAATATCCTTGCCTCCACTGTCCAGGTGGGGAAACTGAGGGCCCAGGAGGGCAGTGACCCTCCTGAGGTCACACCTCAGGCAGTGGCAGAGCCCAGCCCAGAACCAGAGCTCCAGAGCATTCTTGCCTTCTTCAGTAGCCCTGCATCCTCACTGAGGCCCTCACTGTGGGCAGTAACATTAGCCGTGTCTCCAATGGACCATTTATAAGGCACCTTCACAACTGTCATTCCATTCTGCCACGCTCCCTGACACCTCTTAAGAGTGAAGCTCAGAAGGGGTTATTACCCACCTTTTGCAGTTGAGGTAACTCAAGCCCAGAGATCGAACAGTCAGACAACCGGCCAGAGACAGAGCCAGGACTAGAACTGACATGACCTGGCTCCCTGGTCAGGACTGGAAAAAAGAGGAAGGGACAAGTCTGACCCTCAGAAGGCCAGCTGGCCCCGTGCAGCCTGTGCGGCCCTCAGCGGGGAGGAGGGTGCTGTGAAAGGCGGAAGTGATGCTTGCCGGCTGACCGCCCCTCCTTCCTGTGTCCACAGAGTGACTTTACCTCGGCCTGGAGCACCAACCACCACCTAGCCAGCATATTTGACTTCACGCTGGATGAGATACAGAGTTTAAAAAGGTAACAATGAGGGACCTGGCACAGAGGTCTGCTCTGGAGACTGGGATGGAACCAAGCAGGGAGACCACCATTCCTCTAGCTATGGAAGATGTGAAGCAGAGAGCCTTTGGAGGGAAGGGAAGCTCCCCTGGGGTCACTGAGTTAAAGGGTCCGCATTGCAGAAGGCTGCCTGAAAGGTCTGTCTGCATTAGGGCAGCCTAACACCCATGCTGTAAGCCTGCAGGGTTCCCGGGGACAGCTCCGCAGGGCAGCGCTCAAGGCCTGCCTAGCCCGGCCCTCCCTACCTCTCCAACTTCTCCTTGCCTCACGCCTGACACCAAAATTGCTGTGATCACCCCACATTCACGTTCCTCCAGGGAGCCTTCCCTAACCCTCCCCAGGCTGTGGCGGATGCTCCTTGTGTATTCCCACAGAGCCTCGTGCTTGGTACACACAAGGGGAGGGGCCGCATCCATCGTTTTATTTCCAGAACTATTAAAGGTCGTTTCGTGCTTTCCTGTGGGCATGGAGGAGAGAGCAAGGGCTTCAGTCAGTCAGGCCTGGGCTCCGGCCCCTACTTATCAGTTGCCATCTGTGTAACGTTAGCAAAATTCTTTAACCTCTCTGAACCTCCTCACCCGTTCCTGCGTGGTTGTTATGAGACTCAAAATCCTGTACACGAAAGCACTCCCGGCCTGTACGGTGTTGCACGAGTGTCTGGGATCATGGTGATTATCATCTCTAATGACTGTCACAGTGTTTATGTCAGTGCCAGGGGAGGGTGGTCAGGGAAGGCTTTTGTGACTCCTTGGACTCTGAAGGCTGGATGGGTAGGAAATGTTCAGGAGAGAGGAGGTGCCACTGCAGCTGTGGTGGCGGGAAGCTCAGTGGGAAGGTGGCTTCGACTGGGACGAAGGATGCATGTGAGAGGGACCAGGAGATGACGGGGAGGTCCCAAGGGGCGCTGAGGATCAGCGGCTGGCTCACCCTCTCCTCCCTCTTAGCGCCAGCTCAGGCCAGACCTTCTTCTCCGACGTGGACTCCACTGATGCTGCCAGCACCTCTGGCTCCGCTTCCACCAGCCTTTCCTACGACTCCAGGTTAGCTTCCCAGCACGATGGATTCAAGTTCCATCGCTCCCCCCAGAACCCCCAACCCCCTTTGGGATGTGTGGCTCACTCTGTGCATCTGAGTCTCAGGACCTGGCCGCCCTTAAGTGCGTGAGGGTCTGGGACCCTCCGGTTCTGAGTTGTGGGCATTCGGGCTGCTCCTCTTAGCCTGCTACAGGTTATGTGACACCTCTTGCTGGGCAGTTTCAGATCCAGGGTTCTTCCATTCTGGGGTTCTTGGCCTCTGCTTGCCATGATTTTGCAATGTCTGTGCCTCTGACTGCAGGGTCCCCTGACCCTGGTTCTTGGCTGTCTGAACCTGGTGTCTGTCTTGTGGGTGTTTAAGGAAAAGAGCCTGGGAGAGGGGAAATGGCATCCTGCAAAGTATAAGGACTAGGAGAGGGGACAGAAATCCCTGGAGGCCTAGCTGAGGGTACAGCCTGCTTGGCAACAGCTGGTCCTCAGCAGCAAAAGGAGGGTGGTGCTGCAAAGCACACAGACAACTTTTTAACTGAGGCTCTTTTAACTGTACTTAGGATACTTGAGGCCCTTGCAAAAAGTAGAATTTAAAGTATCGATGTAATGCCCATTGAAGCGTGTCTTGTCTCCAAACATCTCTTTCTCTGCTGTTGCCTCTGTGTTTTCTTTTCTCTCTTCGGGTCTCACTAGCTCTTTGGGTCTTGGTTTGTTCCTAAGTATCTGTGACCGTGTACCTCTTCTTTTGTGTGTGCGTTTCTTTCCCCCGCTCCGCCTCTTTCTGCCCCTGTGGAGGGGAGAGGGGAGGAGAGGGGACACATGTCTGCCTCCCCATCCCTACCCCTGCATGACGCCTCCGGCTACAGTGAGTCCAGGTGACCGACTAGGCAGAGTAAGCAGGGCCTCTGCACTGCACGGCTGCAGGAAGCACCAGGATGGTGCTCCTGGACTCAGGCCACACTGAGCTCCTCAGCGTAAGAAACACGGTTTTAGAGCTGGACACGCCTAGGTTTGAATCCGGGCTCTGCCACTCCCCGGCTGGTGGTTTCTCCTCTGGAGCCTCCTCAGGGCTGTTGTAGGGATCCAGGGGGATCATCGGTGCCCAGGGCCTGGTGCCCGGAGTGCTCAGGGACAGGGACTTGGTGGGATAATCCCGTTTCATTCCCGTCGTCGTCCTCCTCCCCTTCCGATACAGACGGACAGTGGGCAGCCGCAAGAGGAAGCTGGCAGCCAAAGCGTACATGCCACTGCGGGCAAAGCGGCGGGCGGCCGAGCTGGGTGGACGCTGCCCCTCCGACAGCAGCGCAGAGGGGGCCTCAGGCCCTGAGCGGCCCGACGAGGGCATCGACAGCCACACGTTCGAGAGCATCAGTGAAGATGACTCGTCCTTGTCCCACCTCAAGTCATCCATCACCAACTATTTTGGCGCAGCCGGGCGGTTAGCCTGTGGGGAGAAGTACCAGGTGCTGGCTCGGAGGGTCACGCCTGAGGGCAAGGTTCAGTACCTGGTGGAGTGGGAAGGGACTACCCCTTACTGACCAGCCCCTAAAGGATGCCAGCAGTCCTGGAAACCAAAGGAGAGACAGCGGAAGCCACAGGCTCCCCTGTTCTCTCCAGGCTGGGGTGGGGGAGGGAAGCAAGACGGAGCTGCAAGTGCCTGGCCAGAGCCCTGCCTGCCCGCCTGCCTGCCAGGGCTGTGCCTCCGCTGTGCCCGTTCTGCTCTCCGGCCCCCTCAGGCTCACCACCTCTTTGCCTGTGTCTCTGAGGTCCCGCTGGCTACTTCTCAGTGTCTCCACACACTCTCTCAAACTGTTTACCTGTTCCTCTGAATTAGTGTCCTGCTGGCTCTGTGGGCTGTTCCTGAGGCCCGAGTCTTTGTCCCCAGTGCGTCCCTTTACCTTTCCTTCCCCTTTTGGGTGTGTGTGTTTACACACCCAACCCTCCACTGGACATCCTTACACCTGACCCATCCCAGGGACCACATCATGAGAACAGAAACCTTTGAGAAAGACTGGGTGAAGGTGGGTAAGAGGATGCCTTGAGGAGCCTTTCCCTCTCACTTTCCCGCCTCTCCTTCTGCCCTTGGGAAGAGGTGGTGAGGGTGGGAGAGAGAATGCCTCTGGAAAGCCTGTGTGGCAGAGGCCCTGGGACCTCAGGATCTGAGGCGTGAGGAGACTCGGCCTCTGCTTCCGAAGGCACCAGCACCAGAGCCCAGTTATTAAGGCCCAGAGTGCAGGCTGCAGGCGTCAGCTTCTGAGACCCGTGTTCCCTCCCCTGGCTACATCCCTCTCTGTTACCATGGAGCTGGGCCTGGCCTCGCAAACCTGAGGCTGAAGGAAAGGAAGCCGTGTCCTGCTACACCTCAGACTGTCTCCTCTGCCTCCCACCCGCAGACTCACCCCCCCACGCAGAAGCTTCCATCTGCATGTGTGCTTTCACCTCCAGGCACACACACGGGCCCCGGCCTCCAGGTGTACACACACCACACACACCACACCCACCCACCCACCCACCCACACACACACACACATATACACATACCCACACATTCCTTAGGGTGCCAGCGTGGCTCCTGCCCTTGGCTTTTCCTTGGCTCTCTTCTGGGGGCCATGTGCTGCAACTCAGTGTGAACATCCAGCACCTGCCCGTGAACCAGCTGCGACCCTAGAGGGAGGCACGGGGGACTCATACCCTCTTCCTTATCCCCTGCCCCGTTCTGAAATTGACAATCACTTTTGGGGCAGGTTGGGATTTTTTTAAAGGGCCTGAGTCATTAAGTCCCCTCAAAGGGAAGCCTTTGTCAGTGGGAATATACAGAGTTCTTAGAACCAACATTAAAACTCAGACCCACCTGGAGGGAGACCAAAAATGGGAGGGGGAGGAGACCCCTCATTTTTGCTGCTTCCAGAGGTATTAGAAACTGACTCACTTGATTGGAAAGAAGTGCCTTGACTGGGGCGAGGGGTGTTACCTGATGGGGACCATCCTTGCCAACTGCTGCTGTGGCCTCCAGCTCGGCTGGGTTTTGGAGGCTGCCGGCTGCAAGGTGAAGGGGGGTGAACAGTGAGCTGAGAGCAGCAGGCCTGGAGCTGGTTTTTCCATTAGGCTGACCCCTCCCCATCTGTGGGCATTCAGGGGGGTCCCTGAGAGAGTTCAGATGCCCCTTGCCTCAAACCTCAGCCCCAACAGTGCCTTTCAACTGGGACCTCACCTCCTGTACACAGCCCACCCACTTCCTTCTGCTTCCCAGCATGGTCCAGGCAGGAACAAGCTGGTTGGGCCCAGTTCTCTCCCTTCTCAGCTCCACAGCTGCTGCCACTGAAGCCCACAACTGGGGCCAGGTGGAAGGGGAGCTGAGAAGGCAGCCCCCAACCGCCTGAAGTACGGGGCCAGACCTAACCGGGTGCCTCCTGCCTGGCTCCAGAGAACACAGCAGCCTCCCAGGCCTGCCTTCCAGGCTCCTGAGAAAGTGCAGGATGAACACAGCCTGTCAGTGGACCTGCACCTCCTCTACTCAAGCTCCAGAGGCTCTGGCCTTGAAGAGGAGGACGGGGGGAGACAGTGTCTTCCTCACCTGGAGGTCAGTGTAAGGCCTGGCAAGGTCACACTGACTCCACACCCCAGCATTTCATTCATACCTGAAAATAGCTGCATTACTGCCAACTGACCTTATCATAACCCTGTGCACCTTCGAAAAGATTTATGGTTTTGAATTGCTGCTTTTAATAACATTTGTTATATTAAAATTATAATTAATGTGTCTGATTTACAATTTAAAGGCTCACTTTGAAAAACTGCCTGTCATTCCCCTAGTGAAATATCAGCTGTTGGGTACCAGGAGGAATTAGCTCTGGTTTCCTGGAAGGTGAAGAGGAATGGTGAGACCCCATCCTCTGGCCACTGAGCCACTCCTACCACCACCACATTCTCTCAGCAATATTCTCACCTTTGCCACCAGAAGGATGTGGAACCTTTTTTCTGTGAGTACCTGACCCATGGGGGCAAAAAACATTTGCTGAGGGCCACAGAGAAGTGAAAGCTGGGGACTGAGTTTAGAATGCGACCCTACGAAGATGCTTAAGTACAGGCACTGTAAAACTTCGTTCAGAGTTTGCAAGCACACAGTTGTAGAAATCTGAAGTGCATTCCTGGCCTGGCTCTGCTGGTTGGAACCTGCACCACTTTGTCAGGTTCCTTTGCTCCAGTTCCTCACCCTTCACATGCCTGGGAGAATCCCCGCTGTATTCAGCACCGCAGATACTGAGGGAGCCCTCTCACATACAAATGTGATGGACTACCACCTTAAATAAACTTCTCTAAATCGGGGGTAGTTTGGAGAGAGAACAAGAGGCAGCATGAAGGGATAGGAAAAAGCTACAGGGAACTGAAGGCTATGAGTTCAACTGAACTCTGTTTTCAGAGGTTAGTGTAGCATGTTAAACCCCAAGTGTTAATGTCTGCCCTTAAAAATCTTCTTTAACTACGGCTCCCGCTTTTTCCTACCACTCTTTCTGCTGCAACTTTATAACTGCCCTTGGAACAAAACCACAGTTGGAGCTAGGGCGGGGTAGAGGATGGGATTATTCTCTGGGCTGAAATCAGCGTAATGGAATAAAAAGTGAACGGCACCAAGCATCCAGAGATCTGGGCTCTAGTCCAAGTTCTACAGTGAAGAGCCCTATACACCCTCCTGAGGTGAGTGGTCTCCCCGAGCTGGGGAGTCCCTGCTGTTCCTGTGTGGTCTACGTTAGTGTTCACAAATTTACAACACGTATCTATCTACGTTTAGAATTTAGGAGCAAGAAATCAGAATTCTCAAAAATTCCCCAAATCATAACTTATTCTTAAAATACTGTGAACATTCTTCATACTTTCCCCGTTATTACAGATATCTAAAAAAAAAAAAAATTAACAAATAGGAATAGTAAGCTTAGTAGAATTTAGAGAAAACTACAGCCTCTAGGGAATACTTAAACACTGGAAAACACCAGGGAACATTATTGGATAGTATTCAAATAACGTAACATTCAAATATCCTAACAAGGTTAGGAGTATACAGAATCATGTGTCAAAATTGCCAAATTAAGAATTTATTTTGCTTCCAAAGCTTATTTCTTGGAACACTGCTCATAGGATTTGTATAAAGTACACTACATGTATAAACTTATCTTATTTGCAAGAATAACTCACAGTTTGCGGCAGACAGGGCTAGACACACACTCTTATGAGGTGCCAACAATCACAGGCAAGACTGACTCGGTGGAAACCATCTTTCTACATGCTCCTGTCCTGGTTCTCTTAGTCTTCAACTCTATGTTAGCATTTCTTGCTCTAGTTTTTTATTTGATGAAGCTGGAGTCCCTCAAACCAGCAACGTCTCTATGCTTTTAAGCTTTAGTGTTCACGGATAAAACTTTAATACTTTTTCACATTTCCTCAACTGACTCTCCTCTCCCAGGGATTCTGGGATCAAAAAACATAAGTTTCCTGAGAAATGCTGGGAAGGAATTCCCGCGTGGAAACCCTGATGAAGGTCCTAGCCCCAGCTCCCACAGCATCATCTGGGAGGACAATGTGGTATAGTGGCCAAACCATGTAAGCTGGAGTCACACAGACCCTAACCATTAAACTCCTCTAAATCCGTTCCCTCATCTGCAGAATTGAAGATATCACCAACATACAGATCTGTGGGGAGAAGTAATGCAATATATCAACACCAACTACCACACGTTTTCAGAGCAAATAACTCTTCCTTTAGAGTTGGCTACAGCAGGTTCTCTGGATCTTTGGCCTACAAAGGGATACACCCAACCTCTTTGAAAGAGGCAGTAAGAGCATCAGATTTAGAATCAGAGACTTGGGTTAGGAGCCTAGTTCTGCCATTTACTTTTTTTTTTTTTTTTTTTGCGGTACGCGGGCCTCTCACTGCTGTGGCCTCTCCCGTTGCGGAGCACAGGCTCCGGCCGCTCCGCGGCATGTGGGATCCTCCCGGACCGCGGCACGAACCCGCGTCCCCTGCATCGGCAGGCGGACTCTCAACCACCGCGCCACCAGGGAAGCCCCTGCCATTTACTTTTAAGTGTCTCCTGCTCTCTGACCTCAGGTTTCAACTGCAAAATGAGGATAACACTGACTTGTAAGGATAAAATAATGTTAAGAACCTAGGGCAGTACCTGGCAGAGACAGCTGGTGTCTTGTCCCTGTCTTCTCCTATTGCCTATAGTCAGCTGTGACACTGTCACAAAGGAAGGCCACCAAGAAACAGTTTTCAATGCACAGTCAGCACAGAAAATGAACTAATGAAGGCCAGAGATAGAAAGAAAAACCTCCTTTGGAATTAGTCCCACCTAAAAAAAGTTGAAGGAAAAAAAGTTGGATTTTTGCCAACTCCATAAATTAGGAAGTAATTGTGGACCATAGAGAAAGCTTTAGCTATTCAAATCCTTGAAACATCAATTCAGGAAATTATCTGCCAAACCCAGTGCAAGAGACCAAATGGATTCAAACATATCCCTCACCTCGAGCAGCTCACAGTCTAGAAACAGGAGACTGACTGTGACACACAAGGATAACAGGACATCAAGGCAGGAGAGATTCCTTCCAACCAGGGATGCCAGCCCTTGCCAAGAAGGCTTCTTAAGCACTCATGCAGAAGGGTGATCAGGCAGAGGGGATGGCCTGAACATGGGAGTAACAGCACAGCACACTGGAGCACCCACATGCCAGAGTAGGTGAGGACGGAAAATTGAGTTGAGACAAGGCTCTGAAGGGCCTTGAAATCCAGACCAAGAAATTGACTTTATCGTGAAAGCAATACGGACAGTCCATTTGGGGTCCCCAGTACATTTTCGGTAGGGTTTACTTTACACAAGATTTTCACATGCACCAGAAACATCTGTCATAAAAAAAAAGGACATCACCATTAACATTTTCTTTCTTCTCCTGAGGCAGCCCACCAAACTCCCCACTATCACAAACAGGATCCTCTGGACCTTTGGAAGGGGCTCAGCCTGAAGTCGCTACATGGTCTTCATGGAAGGGTCCTTGCAGATCCTCCCTCATTTTATATCTGGAGGAACTAAGGTCCAAGAAGCACAGAAGGTGTCAGAACCAGAGGCTGGCAACACCCTTCCCACACACCCTTCCCTCTTGAGAAGGAAGACCTAGGATACCGCAGATGTCTGTGGACTCCCACCCAAACTGCCCATGGTGTCCCCAGAGCGGAGTCACCTTGTGACAGAGCCATGGAAGCAGCCTAGATCAGGTCTCTCTTCTCACCCCACAGGGATCTTCCCCGTGGAGAAGACACCTGTGGAACAGGTTTAGGAGAGCACCAGACAGAGTGAGCAGCCTTGGCTATCCCGTCTGTAACTCAGCATTGCCACCCACTTTCTGGACCTCATTGCAGTTCAGTTTCCTTTCCTATAAAATGGAGACTGGCTTAGGCCACTGGTTTACAAACTTTTAACAACAGAAACTTAGCTCAATACATAAAAATAATAAAAGCACAGTTGCACTGGTTGAAGTATGAGTAGCCCCCAGGATACCTTCTGTGAACCCCTGGGGTTCTGTGGAGCAAGTCCGAAAAACACTTGTCTAGCAGTCCCCCTGGGTTCTTCCTCCTTCAGGATGCTCAGTTTCAATGCTCAAGTGGAGAGGTTAGTATGGTGGGCTCAGAACCCATGTCTCCACTGATCAGGGCACCAGAACCTTCTGATGTCTGCCCCTTCAGGCTAGGAAAGAGTCAAGACCTACTCCCAATCCGTGAGGCTATGTCTAAGCCCTAATACTCCCTAGTGCTACGTGCACTCAGGAAGCCCACTTCCAGTCCCACTTCCTCAGGACTCAGGAATAACAAACACCATCTTTAGCTAGAAGAAATAAAATCCTGCTTGTCCCTGAAATTCCACCATTAGCAATTCATGCTTTTGGATAGAGCACTTCCAGTTCCCCTAGAAGGTGGCATTCGCCCCACACACTTCTGGGTGACAGGTCAACAGGTCCATTCCTCATGAGAGGCAGGAAAGTAATAACATACTAGGCACTCAATATAGGCTCAGTGAACGTAGATGACAAACCTCACCCTCACTGCTGCCTCCCCTTGGTCCCCATACACAGTCACCCTCGCCCTCCCACCCCCAGCCACCTTTACGCATGATGCACTCAGAGACAAGATCCACGGGGTTCTTGCTTGGCCTGACTGGCCCAGCGTCCTCTTCCAGCCTCAGAAGCCTTGGGCCTTCACCCTCCACAAGTTACTTAACTCCTCTGTGCTGACAAAAGCGTGGAATCCAGAGATGCGAGAGGGCAGAGAGAAGCCTCCCCTCCCCCAGAGAACAGCTGATGAAGGTTAGAGTCAGCCAGCAGGAGGCACAAGAAGCCCCCACTCATTCCTCCTCCATGCCCTCCTCCAGCCACTTTAAATAGTGCACATCTCCTTGGTCCATGGGAAGACTGAAGACCTCTGGGATTTCAAAAGGATGCACCAACCTTTGGAAAGAAAGCAGAGCTCTGTGAGTGACCAGGATTAGTCAGCCTATGCAATAAAACCCAACTGGGCAGCCTCACTTGAGGCCCTCTGCAATATGCCTGCAGCCCACTGCTCCAGCCCCACAGCCCACCACTCCTACGCCTGTTACCCATCTGTCACCAAGTGATGAGTTAGGCCAGACGGCTTTAGAGTCTCACAGACATGGGTTCAAATTCTAAGCCTGCCACTTACTAGCTATGTAAGCACGGACAAATCACTTAATTTCCCTAAAGGCCCTGCAAAAGAAGGGATAAAAATAGTACCTATGTCACTGGATTGCTGAGGATTACATGAGACAAGGTATATAAGGCACATACCTGGTACACTGGCGCTGTATGCATTCAGTAAATGTTAGCTACTGTTTTTATTACTATCCTTCACTCATCACTGGGCCTTCCGCAAACAACTCCCCCTTCCCCTGTACCTCTGTATTCTCTTCTCCACCTAGAAAGTTCTCCCTGTTCCTGCTGATAAATCAAAAGCCTCTCTGTTCCTCAAGGCTCAACTCAACCACTGACCTTTCCCCAGGGATCTTCCTTGACCATCCAAACCCACAGCAATCTCTCCCTTTTCCCCATTTCTTTCACCTAGTCCTCACCTAGTCCTGGCACAAAATGCCAGTTCTCTTCACTTTCCCAATGGAAAAAACATGAGGCCTTGGGCCCTGGTCCCATCTGTCACACAGGAGTAATGATCCTCTGCTGCTTTTTTGCTGAATTAGGCACTGTAAAGTTCTCATGAGATAGAATGTTTACTAAATCACAACATGTGTACGTATAGGTGCTTAAACATTAGCAGTAAGCTGGGTAATTTTATCTAATGCCTGAGAAAAATGAATTTTCTTATTTCACGGATACCTAGACCAGTGTATGTGTTTTTATAAGCAGACACACAGAATTCAGTGTATGTAGGTCTGAATAGCATTCAGCATAAGACTTTTTTTTTTTTTTTTTTTTGCAGTACGCAGGCCTCTCACTGTTGTGGCCTCTCCCATTGCGGAGCACAGGCTCCAGACGCGCAGGCTCAGCGGCCATGGCTCACGGGCGCAGCCACTCCGCGGCACATGGGATCCTCCCGGGGCACAAACCCGTATCCCCTGCGTCGGCAGGCGGACTCTCAACCACTGTGCCACCAGGGAAGCCCCCAGTATAAGGCATTTTAATAACACTTTAGTAGTAAGAGCTGTCACTGATACAGCAATTCATGCGTATACTTGACATAAGTTCTTTCCAATATGCATAACAACCCAAGGTACTAGTATAGTCCCCATTTTATAGATGGGGCAACTGAGGCACAGAAAGTAATTTGCATGCACTTATGCTACAACCAGCAAGTGGAAGAGGCAGGATTTGACGCTGGAGGTCAAGCTCTGGGGTTCACTGTCTTAACCCTGAAGCTGTCTTTCACCAGTCAGGCTGTAATTTCTCAACAGCACTGGTTCTACCAAAGATACCCTATTTCCACACCTGCGCTAAGGCAGTAACATGAGGGCCTTCTCTACCAATAGATCTGAGACCCAGTATAGCCATATAACCATAGAATCCTGCCTGGTTCCCTAAGATGTGAAAGGAAAGGGTTTTATCATCCAGACAGGTGACTTGCATCCTGGCTGCAAGGAGAGTCAACCTGGGTGCTTTGAAGAACACCATATTTGATCCCCATTCCAGATGAATTAGGTCAGAATCTGAGGTGGAGCCCAAATTGGTAATTTGAGAAAGTCTCCATGTGATTATAATATGTAGCCAACATCAAAAATCACTGGTTTAGACCAGAGAATCTCAAGCTTTTACTGTGCATAGGAATCACCTGGGGATCTTGTTGAACTGTAGTTTGATTCAGTAGGTTTGGGGTGAGTGTGAGATTCTGCATTTATGGCAAGCTTCCAGGTGATGCCAATTATTACAAAACTACACTCTGAATGATAAATAAGGATTTACACCAGTGGTTCTCAAGTGGAGTCCACTGACCCCTGGGGAACTCCAAGCCTCTTTCAGGAGGTCCATGAGGCCAAAACTATTTTCATAATAATACTGTTATTTATCTTTTCATTTATGTTGACATTTGCACTGATGGTACAAAAGCAATGATGGGTAAAACTGGTGGCACCTTAGCATGCATCAAGACAACAGCACCAAACTGTACTAGCTCTCACTGTATTCTTCACCACCACAATACTTGCATTTTAAAAAAGTCAAATTCACTTAAGAACATTCTTGATAATGTGGTAAAAATTACTATTTTTATTAAAGTTTGACCCTTGAGTGTGCCTTTTTAATATTCTGTGTGACAGAATGGGAAGCATACATAAAGCACTTCTGCTATATACCTAAGTTCAATGTTGTCTTAAACTTGTCTGACTGAGACACAAGCTAAACTAGACTTTTCCCAAAGAATACCATTTTTACTTTCAAGCCTGAGTAACCATCATTTGTCAGTTTTACAAATTAAGGTTACTCAGGTTTGAGTATTAGGTAGACATTTTATCAAATATGAACAAAGTGGGCCCATCACTCAAACGAAGACAATTTATATCATTTAATGCCAATTTAAAAATTCATGTTTTGGGGGTTGGGGAGGGAAGGACTGGGAGTCTGGGATTAGCAGATGCAAACTATTATATACAGGATGGGTAAACAAGGTCCTACTGAATAGCACAGGGAACTATATTCCCTATCCTTTGATAAACCATAATGGAAAAGAATATGAAAAAGAATATATATATATATATAAAAATGAGTCACTTTGCTCTACAGCAGAAATTAAACACAATATTGTAAATTAAAAAAAAAATCATGTTTTTAAGCAAAAATCAGAAGTTTGGAAAACCTGAATTTATCATCATGAGCTTAAAAGTGTCCCAACACTTAAAGATGCTTTTGACAAGATCCAGCTCTCTTATTAAGCCAGATTTTGCAAAAAATGGAAAATGATGCCATTCCTCTCACTTTTTTGTTTTTTGGAAAATATGGTTACTTTCCATAAAAATACATTACTAGCATACCTTGTTTTATTGCACTACGCTTTATTACAGATACTGTGTGTTTTTAGAAATTGAAGGTTTGTGGCAACCCTGCATCAAGCAAGTCTATTGATGCTACATTTGCTCACTTTGTGTCTCTGTCTCACATTTTGCTAATTCTTGCAAAATTTCAAACTTTTTCATGATTATTATATTTGTTATGGTGATGTCATCAGTGATCTTTGATGTTACTATAATTGTCTTTTGTTTTGTATTTTTAAATTAAGGTATGTACATTGTTTTTTTTAGACATAACGCTATTAACACACTTAATACGCTGCAGTATAGGTTAAACATAACTTTTATATACACTGGGAAACCAAAAAAAAAAAATCATATGATTCACTTTATTGCGGTGGTCTGGAACCAAAGCTGTCTGAGGTATGCCTGTATTTATGTTAATATGTAATTGTTCTATTACTGTTAATTTAAATGAACTAAAAATACATATTTTAAAAATTTCTCAGCTTTACTTTTTTTTTTTTTTCGGTATGCGGGCCTCTCACTGCTGTGGCCTCACAGGCTCCGGACGCGCAGGCTCAGCAGCCATGGCTCACGGGCCCAGCCGCTCTGCGGCATGTGGGATCTTCGCGGACCGGGGCACGAACCCGTGTCCCCTGCATCGGCAGGCGGACTCTCAACCACTGCGCCACCAGGGAAGCCCCTCAGCTTTAATTTCTAATACAGTAAACTTTGATATAACCCACATAAACAAAGGTCTTTTGGGTCCTTAATAATTTTTAAAAGTGTAAAGGGATCCTGAGACCAAAATTTTGAGAACCGCTGGTTTAAAACTCACTCACTTTACAGATGGAGAGTCTGAGGGACAGGGCCATACCCAGGGTCACGTGGGAGGCTGGTGACTAAGCTCTAGGTATCCTACTTCTCAAGCTCATTTCACTTAGTTCCCAGCATGTCCCGGATGGGAAGAGATTGCACTATTACCTGATGTAGCTGGATAGCATACGGACCTTGGAAGTCTTTGTCTTTATTAACTGTAAAAGAAAAAAAAAAAAAATCACTGCTTCAGGGGATCAGCCCCAGCTCTGCAGCTGCTCATTCAACTGGCTGTTTAGGAGACAGATTCCTCCGGGTCCCCAGGCCCTGTTAGTGGCTTACAAATGAACCTAGGGCATCTTATGTGGGGCAAGAACCTCAGTTAATTGACCTTTGCTAATTTTTAATTGGAACTGTGCTCTCATTCTTTCCCTATCAAGGCCGCATCCCCCTATCCTCACTCACCAGCAGGATTTCAGTGGCTTCTTCTATTTCTCCATTCCAATAGTATCTGGAGAAGAGAATAACAACAAAAAAAATTATCATGCTTACAAGATGAGTTCAGTGAAATAAGCCTGGCCCAATTAGGTGACTTACTAAGGGGGAAACTTTAAAATCTTTCCAAGCCCATATAAAAAAGCCTAGAGTTGGCCAAGGCCCTACAGGTCATCTAGTCTAAACATTCTAATGCACGCTTCTAGCACCTGCCTTAACTTTCCTGGAGGTGAGGGGCTCACCATCTCCTGAAAGGTTTTCACATGAGATGGTTTTTCTTATGGTGTGCCAACATTTGCCACCCAATAGTTTTCCCCAACTTCCACATGAAGAACCACCTCAGGACAGCCCTACAGAAACTCCTATATGTTCTCTCCTCTAAACTGGCCATCTCCAGCTTTTTCAATGCTCATCCCATACTCTTGGCTTCCAGGCACCTCCCCATCCTTTGGACTGGTGCTATCTGTATCACTGACTCTCAAAGCTGAGTGCCCACCAATGGGTAAATGAAAAAGCACAGGAAGATTCAGGGAAGAAGTAAGCCTTATAAAATATGGAAACAGGTCCAAAAGTTAAAAACAAAGTCAGTGACAATGTTTAGAAAAGAGTACGAGAACAGCATCATGGGAAGGGAAAGAAATTTGGCCTGCGAATGCCTATGCTAACCCAGGGCAAATCTAAGATGACTTAGGCCACTGGCCTCATCTCACAGAGCTGTGGTAAAAGGATGAATTACAAGGAAGGATGAACACATGAGGGGAAACAGTAGCTAAAATTCTGTTCTAGCTCCAAAGCAGTAGCTCCCAGGCTGGCTTTATGTGAATCACTTACATAACCTCTTAAAAATTCAGATTCAAGGCCCATCCTCAGGGAGACTGATTGAGTAGATCCAGGAGGGAGCTCAGGAATCCAAAGCATAGCCTAATTTGGGAACCATAGCTACAGGTGATGTGCGCCACTGAGGGAACGGCACTGCTGGGCAGGGGAAAGCTTTCATTATATAGCACTTTTCTGTGCTGACCTTTAGAGTAGACGTTATTTCTCTCCCTCCCTCCCTCCCTCTTGCTCATCAGGGGAGGAAGGAGATGAGAAACAGGCTGATCAGAGAGATTAAGGCACAAGACAAATCCTGCACAGCCAGTACTGGGATACTGACATATTTTGATGAGGGAAATGGTGCAGACCAGGCTTAAGTAAAGGAGCTGATGAAATGAAAGGCAGACAATACACAGAAACAGCCTGTCGCATATGCTAAACTCTCAAAGTTTTCCAGAGAATCCAAAAGTAATGGAAATTATAATCTTTGATATCCCTAGTTGGCTTACTCAGGGATGGAATGCCCAGTTTGACTTCTTTGCTAAAAGCAAGCTAATTGATTTAAACAAAGAATGTGCACACAAGATTCACTGTTCCTAAACTGTAGATTTTTTTCTCCCTTCTCTAAACACAGCCTGTTTTTGCTTTTGTTGAATGACATAAACCCACTGGTTGATTTCCTCTGAATAGAAATTGACAGTGAACTATTGATTAATTAAATGCCTTTGAGTTGTTCTTTGACAATTCCCCATTAGTTCAGTGCTCTTTCCACCAGGCAGGACCTGACCTAGCACTCCCACACCCTTCCAGTGGCCACAGCAAAACTCACAGTGAGTATGCCTTAGGCAGGATGTTCACAGAGGCAGTCAGCTTCTTATCCAGTATAGCCCTAAAGCAAAGAGAGAGTGACAGTTACTGGGGCAAGTGTCCAGCAGTTCCTGGGAACTACTCAGGAAACCTAATTCTAAATAGATAACCATTTAGAGTGCCCCTCCCAACTCAAACCAACATGTTTCATAACTACTGTGCACAGAACCTCTGAAGACAGAGTTGTTTATAAGTCCTTCCCTGGGTGGGGAGAGAAGTAGGGAAGCAGCTATGGGAAGGCAGTTTTAAAGGACAGGCCTAGTCTGCTTGGGGAATGGGAATTTATTAGCAATGGACGGAGAACAAAAAGACCTGGATTCCAATCCAGCCCTGCAGTAGGATGGCTGTGTGACCTTATGCAAGCTCTTTCTTTCATTCCAGAAATAAGTATTTGAGCACCTATCCAAGACAGGCACAACCCCCTCACTCAACCTGACTCCTGCTGTACAATCAGAGGATTGGTTCAGTCAGTGGTTTCCAACTCTTTTCACCACCAAAAACTCCTTTTATTATGTCACCTTCTTCTCCTTTTCTCTCTCTCGGATATGTACTAGGCTGACAGGGTTTCTGGTCTGTAGATATCATGTGACCACATGGAACTGATATAACTCCAAGGGAAAGCAAAAAAAGGCATCCTATCCTATGTCTGTCTTTGGCAAATACAGGCTCTTTTCACTTTTTATTTTTGTGAAGGTTCCTACCACAACCCTAAGAGCACAATTATCATCACCTTTGCAGACCTCTAAAAACTTTCTTTGACAGACCACAGGTTGGAATTCCTGCTCTGATAGTCTGATTCCTGTGCAGAGCCCTGGTGAACACAATAAAAAGTGCCTGAACTAGTACAAGTGTCATAGAAACAAAAGCACCACCAAGTCATCGATGCAAAGAAGTGTCCCCAAGTATCAAACCTCAAGCCCTCGGAATCAGGCAGGCCCTGACAACCCCCTCTCAGGTCTCAGTCAGCCAAGGGGGCCTGGTCTCAGTTCTCTGAGGTGTGTGGCCCCTGCCAGATAACCCTAATCTGAGCCCTGCTTACTGATCTCTCCTTCTCTTGACTGCTGCCAAGAGAACTGACCTACTTTCTCTTCCCCTGAGTTCCAGGCTGAACAGTGCTCTATTTAAGGCTCCACTTTAAGGTGGTATTACCACCACCCTCATTCCCTTGGAAAGTTCCAGGTGCTAAATAAATCTGACTGTAAGGAGAGGCACACGGCACAAATTTGTTTAAGCAACGTCTGCAAGTCTCACTCACTCAATCAAATGATCTGCTGAGAAATTACACTTCACTGGTTCTGAAGGTGGCACGCAAACAGAGGGAGTGAGTTAAACCTCTAGAAAAAAATAATCCATTGCCTCACGGGCCTCCAATCTCTTTGGTAGTGTCAACTCCTGAGTAATCACAGCAACCTGTCCTTGGGTAAAAGACTGTAAAGTTATGGAGGGCTGTGTTATTCAAAAAGCTCCTGTGGCCAAACAAACAAACAAAAAACAAACACACACACTAAAGCCCAGCAGTGAGTCACAGACGGAAAGCTCAAGCCCTCATGCTCATGTGAGTAAAGCAGAAGACAGAGCTTCTGGGGTCTCTAGAAACTGCAAAGTTCACAGACTAGAGGCTCACAGACCAGATACATGGTTTGGCTCTCACGGCATTTAAAAAAATCTTGATTTTGCTACCAATATTTACTATCAGGGTATTTCACATTAAAAAAAAATACACATTACCTAGCTTCTCACCAAAAAATGAATCTTATAACATTTTGGACCTGTAGTCCTACAAGGTCAGATTTAGCTAGAGCTGAGCAGGGGCTACTCCCTCTAGGCATGACATATGCTTCTCGGGTCAGTTTCCACTGTTTTCCCTCTCAACACCTGGGACGAGTAAGGGTTGCTAACTACAGTCATTCTTCAGCGCGACACCCCAGCCCACTTCACTCATTTAAGTTGCCTGCTTGTGATATCTTTGTCTGTGACCCTGGCCTAATCCAATTCCCTCTCCCTACGTATGAAATCAAAGCCCAGAGAAGGAAGACTTGTCTAAGGTCATATGTGGTGTTCGCAGCAAAAAGGAAACTAGAATCCAGGTCTCCTGGTTCAACATTCAGGTTTTCACCCTAGCCCCAATAAGAGATTTTTCCAGTTTAGAATGCATCTGTCAATGAAGAGCTCTAAGAACACGGCCAGGAACCAGAATGGAACTGAACCAGAACTGAGAGGCAGCAGACTGAACGCTAAAGAGCACTAAAGAAGAAAGAGCACTAAACTGGAGCTGAAAGACCTGGTCCCAGCACTAGTTCCGCAGGCAGAGCTGGGGTTCCTGCCGGCTAACACTTGTGGGGCCCTCCCCACCATGTACCCACTTACTCTCCTTCTACAAATCCTGGAAGCGAACCTATTTGCCTCTCTTCTACCCAAATCATTAACGAAAAATACTGAACAGAACAGCTGAGGGGAGAGATCCACTGCCACATCACTCAGGACTCCAACTGAGACTTCCAGCTCAGCTGGTGGGCTGCACACACACTGCAACCTCCCTTTTACACCCCACACCAGAAACAACAAAACATTTCTTCACCGTGCCAGAGCACAGTAAGAACGCTTTATGTACTAGCAACTAGGAGGAGGCCCTAAAGAAAAAAGGCAGCCCTGAGACATGCATGGGAGCATGTAGGGGGACTTCCTAACTTAAGAGCCTTTGAATCTTTTAAACATTGGCAGTGATCTGGTTTTCTTGGCCTCCAGCAACCTGGAGAATTTTGAAGAATATAAAATTATAATTTTTTCACTAACATAGCCATAGTTTGAATCATATAAGTTGACCATCCTAAAAATTCTTCTTGAGGTGATAAATTATTCTTAGAAACTGATTTTAACTGTTGAATCCTAGATTGTAAAAGTATTTCAAGAACCTTCTTAGTAAGTTTTGCCTACATCTGCTATGTAAATATGTATGCCTATTATTTTATTTCCTTTATTCCTTATTACATTTATACTGTTCCTTTGTAAATAAATGTGCCTTTTTGAACTTGGGGCAGGAGGTGGGGGAGAGAAAATGAAAGCAACAGTTTGAAATCTAGATGTAATGGGAACCAGAGCAGGCAAGAACTTGGAGGCAACCATCAAGGTAAATAGTTGGAATGCCACAGCAGGAGCAGGTAGACCCCCTAAATCTCCCATGGCCCAGGCAACAGTAATGGGATGTTTGATACAGGCAGAGCAGTGAGCATGGGAATTTTGGACAAAAGGCAAAACACTGTCCTAGTGGCCGGCGACAGCCAAGGACAAAAGGGAGAGTGCATGCCCAGAAGACCAGTTACTTGGGTACCCCAGCCAGTAGAATGTCCACATGCCCCACACGCACACTGCAGAGTACCACCTAAGGTCAATTCCTCCATTTGTTTCTACACTTCCCCATAAGCATAGCTAAGAAGATGAGAGAGGCTACAATTAAGAATTACAAAGTATTTGAGGAAAGTCAACACCATGAGAGACTAAAATTCAACAACAAAAAAGAATTTACATGAGAAGGATAATTGAAACCAAGATTTAAAAATAAGTACAATTATGTACACTTGAAAATTGCTAAGAGAGTAGATCTTAAAGAGTTCTTATCACACAAAAAAGTAACTGAGATGATGGATGTTTAACTAACCTTATTGTCGTAATCATTTTGTAATATATACACATATAAAATCATCATGTTGTATACCTTAAACTTACACAATGTTATATGTCAATTATATCTCAATAAAGCTGGAAGAAAATTAAGCATAAAGTAAGTATAATTACTATCCACAGAAAGATAAAGCAAGATTATTGCATTTATAAAACAAGATCAGACAATTACAAAACAAGAGCAGTTGGTTATTAAAAACAATCTGAAATCTTGAAAAGGAAACCTATAAAATTCAGTCTAAAGAAAACTATAAAAGTTCAGTCACAGAAAACAAATTCAACATCTATAAGGAGTTCCAGGAAAGCGTGGTGCAGATAGAGAGAGTAGAGAGGCTATATTTAACAAAGTAATACTTGAACATTAAGACAAAGAGAAATTCCTAAAAACTAGGAGAAAAACCAGAGAGAAAAAGCATTACCTATGAAGCAATGAGACCCCATTCCTGACCTCTCATGAGCAACCTTGGATGCAAAGACAATAGAGACCCCTCTCCAAGCTGATACTGATCCATTTACCTGAACTGGCCTCTCAACTACTGTATTTAGAATCCAGGCCTTAGAATCCTTCTCCTCCTGATACCCAACACCTCACAGATGTCAGCTGAAGTTGTTCCCTGACAGGACCCAGAGTGGCTAATCCAGGGGTCCAGAGAGTTCAGCACAGATCCTGGGTATACCAGAAGCACAGGAGGGATTTCAATTCCTAGCTGCTAAATACAATACTAGGTCATATTTCTGGAGTAATCACATGTTCTTTTAGACAAGAGCTGTTCTCCAAAAGTAATGTAAATAAGGAAAAAATAGACATTCTGGTTAGGGGCAGGAAAGATGGAATCAAATGCAAAGTTAACCTGTGACCATCAGTTTGGAGGCTATGTGCCCCCAAAGACCGAATTCAACACATAAAACACTATAACTTAAGCTATCATCAAACCTCAAGAATGCTGAGTTGTAGAGCAAGAAGAAAGGGAGCCAGGAGCCAAATCCAGTACCCCTCAGCCCCACTAACCCGCTTCAAAGCTGCAGCTATAAAGGAGTGAAGGGCAGGGGAGCTTCCCTAGCAGTCCAGTGGTTAGGACTCGGCGCTTTTACTGCCGTGGCCCTGGGTTCTATCCCTGTTCAGGGAACTAAGATACCGCAAGCCTCAAGGCGCGGCCAAAAAAAGAAAAATAAATTTAAAAAGAAGAGAAGTGAAGGGTGGAAATTCAGATACAACAAACATTTTTTGAGCATCTACTACATCTGAGTTACTGGAATAAGGACTGTACATATATCATATAATCCTCTCAACAACCCTGTGAGGTAGGTGGCATTATCCTATTCTATAATTCAGAAAACTAATGCTTAGAGAAGGGAAGCAACTTGCCCGAGGTCACACAGCAAGTGGCAGAGCCAAGATTCAAATTGTTCTGATTACAAGTCCAGTGCTCTTTCCACCACAGCACAGCTGCTTTTAGAAATCTGCCATATACTTGGAATTGGTCTCCTCCTCCTCTTGTCATGGTGGGCACCTCTGGGACTGAGCAAAGACTATCTCCAAAAAGACAGCTGGGTCAGGAATTAGGACTCTTAAATTCTCAACTTGCAGAGTTCCACTGTTCTCTTATCTTAACACCTTGCGCAAGCCAGCTATCTCTCTGGGTCTCATATCACTTTTACGCCCCCATGCACCACTCAGCATTTTCAGGCCCAGCAGCAGGATCCATCCAAGTGTCATTCAGCCATGCTTCTCATATCACCCCAAGCAGACAGCTGTGTAGTTCATCACTGGACAGATGGGGTTGTCAAAAGCAAGAGAAGTACCCCAAAGTGGCCCCTCTGGAGCATCCTGGTCGCTCCCAAGCCTCCTGGAGCAGCACCTAAGCCCCTTCACCATACCTGGCAATATCTCTGGCAATCTGCTCGTTGGGACAGTTGACAAAAACGATGGAGTAAGTGCCGGAGACATAGCTGCCAGTGACAACTGAAAGGAGCTGCTGGCTAAGGGTCCTGAGCATGGGGTATGTCAGGAAAGAAGCAGTCAGGATCTACACGGTGGGAAAAGAGAAGCACAGATCAGCAGTGACATGGCCAACTCACTATTTGCCAGCTCAAGCAGACTGGAACCAAAGCTGAGCACCATATTTTCATCCCTATTTCCCATCCACAAAATAATTCCTGGGATCTGTATTGAGTTTTAGTGCTTAAAGTTTTCATGTCTAGATTATTTGCCTCTGCATTTTACAAATGGTAAAAAAAAAGGAAAAAAAACAGAGGCTCAAAAATCAAGAAACTTGCTCAAAATCACACAGCTTTGGGAATTCCCAGGCGGTCCAGTGGTTAGGACTGAGCACTTTCACTGCCGGGTTCAATCCCTGGTAGGGGAACTAAGATCCCACAAGCCATGCAGTGTGGCCAAAAAAAAAAAAAAATCACACAGCTTTTAACTGAAGCCAAGATTAGGAGTCGAGTCTGGATAACTTGAAATCCATTCCTACTGCACAAAACTGCTGCTGGAGGTAACGCCAATTGGCATACACTGAACTGCTATCATCCTATGGAGATTATTATGAATGACAAGTTCTTACACCTGCCGATGTTTCAGGGAGTTAATTTCACCTTCGTTCAATTGTGTATGTGCCAGGTGCTACAGGGAGTCTAGTGGAAAAGGAAGGCTAATTCTAAAGCAATGTGACCTGTACTACTGTGACAGACAACTGGAGGGTCCAGGAGGAAGGCTCTACCTGTTGGAGACAGGAAAAGGCTTTGAAAAGAAGGTACTATCTAAGTTGGAACTGAAATAATAAGCAGAATTACAAAAGAGAGAGATATGATAATATGTACAAACTCAAGAGGTATGTAGGGACAGATAAGCTACCTAGTCTGCATGGGTCTTAGTCTGTGGATAAGAGATTGGGAGGAGAATGAGACTGGCTAGAACTATAAGGGGTCAGGCTAAGGAATGTAGGGTTCATACTCAAGTGATAAGGTGCTTTTGCAGGTTTTAAAGCAGAAGAGTAATAATATGATCAAGCTGAAGGAGGATGGGGAGTGACCAGAAGGCAGTCCATTCAAAAGGCCATTACAATGTTCCAGGAAAAAGACATTAAGATCTTGAGCTAAGAAAACGGCAGTGACACCGTGAGAGGAAAAGACAGGCAAGATATACTTTTTCTTGCTTTTTTAATGACAAACTTTTAAAATAAGAGGAAATGAAAAGAACTGGAGGACATCTTCTATTCCAGGGTTCTTTGCTGGGGGAATACAAAGGAGTCATTAATAGGGATAGAGGCAACTTGCAAGGAGCCCCACTGTGACTCAGGCAAGACTGAACAAGAGCGTGCTTCTGCCTCCCCGCCCGGGGCTCACATCTCGCTCAAATAAACCTCTGTCCTCCCACTCCTACGTTATTGCCCGGCCCTGCCTGGCTCCTACTTCTTGGCAGGGCCTGAGTAGCGTTTTTATGTCTTTAGCTTCAGTCTGACTAGAAGCCTGTCTGGGGTGGGTTTCTCACTCCCTCCCACTACCTCCACCAACACCTCCAATCCAACACACTAGGCCTCTGAACTAAACCAGTGACCACACAAGAAAAAAAAGAACCAGGCTTTTCAATGAAGCTTTTGGTGACAACTCAATTAGATTATATTGGAAAAAAATAAAGGCACTAAAGAGCAGGATTTAAATCCTAGCGCCAGTACTGCTGCCTGTGGTCTTCAACAAGTTACTTCCTTTGCCTTCTATAAATGTTATCTAGGAACTGGAGATTATGACATCTGTGCTGCCTGCCTCAGAGCTGCCATGGGTTCAAACAAGATAGGAAAAACAATATATAATCACTAATCCAATAAAGGAAGGGACTGTGGTTTACTCATCACTGTGTCCCCAGGACAGTTCACGGCACACAGCAGGTTCTCAAGAAATAACTTGTAGACTGGTGAATTAGTACACCAGCAAGATGTTGATATTGAGACAAAATAGCCTTCTGAAGTAAGTAGGGCTTTTGGGTCACCCACAGCGCTTTTGGCAGAGAATCGGACAAACTAAAAAACTGTAAGGGGTCAACTACATGACTCTAAGGTGGCTTCCTTTACAGACTCTGAACAAAAGGAGTAATGGTCTGTCCCTCAACCAAAAAAAACATTCCTAAGGAAGATCTAGGGCATTTCGGCCAGCAGTTATCAGTGTAACACTGAGCTAACAGGATTAACTATAAACTCACCTAAAATGTATTGAAACTCTTGTATGAACTCATAGTCAAAAAATACTAAGAGGTACTTTGGGCCCTCAGGTATTATCTAAGATAACCCTTCATTTAACAGATAATGTTACTGAGGCAGAACATACAGAAATTCTGTGACAGAAGCAAGACTTAAATCCAAGACTCCTGCCTCCTTTTCTGGGCTCTCTGAACTGCAAGGAGCACGACTAGGAATTCATACAGTGGGCTTATTTCAGCTTCACTTAATCCAGTGCCTCGCAACTTGGGGCAATTTTTCCCCCCAGGGGACATCTGGCAACATCTAGGGACAATTTTGATTGTCATGATTGGGGAGGAGATGCCACTGGCATCTAGTGGGTAGAGGTCAGGACTGCTGCTAAACATCCTTCTATTGTACCATCAATCACACTGAAATACAGACAGTTGTTTACATACGTCTCCCTCATTGGACATGAGCTCTTTGGCCTCATACATTTCTGTATCCCCAGCACTTTATAACCCACTGACAAGGAGTATGGGCTTGAGAAATGTTTGTGGACCATATCAACAAAGAATCAGAAGCATGTAAAGGTCGGTTTAGAACCACAAGTGGACTACAGTATATTAGAAAGTGATATTATATGAATGCAAAATACACACATCACCATATTCCCTAATAGAAACATTATAACGGGAAAAGATTTACTGTAAGTTTATAGCATTTTCATATTTATGTCTTTACTATATACCTTTTCTAATTTTACATTCGTTTAAAATATTTTATGTACCCTTTCAATTATTTCATTCTTTTTTCGTCCTGCAGTATTTGCCTAGCCTTTAAGAGATTATGGTTGACTTTACTATCTGTGTGAAGGCAGAAGGGGCCTCAGAAACCACCCCGTGGTTCTAAATTTGTAATCCATCTAGTTTTAAGGAATCTGTGAATACTCTGAAATTGACATTGTGTTTATACACTTTCCTTGGGTGCAAATCCAGACTTGCACTCACACACATAGACACACACACAAAAAAAATCAAGAAATGTCCCCAAAATGTTGAGCCACTGATTTGTGCCAGTTAATTAAGGGCCAGAGAGGGGAAGAAATCACCAAAAAGTGAGCAGCAGAGCTGGGCTAGACCCCTAGGCTTGTGGCCCTCCCACACAGCTCTCCCTTCCACCACCCCCGCACCCCACCCCACTCAGCCCCCGCCCACTGCGAGCACCAGCACCACTGTAGGGACTCTGTAGCCACTGCCAACCTTAACATTTTAACATACTTCAGAGATGAGAAAACAAAGCCCCCAGAAAAATGAGACGGTAACTGCACTGGAAAGAGGGAAAGAACCTATCATGTGACCCTTACATGATAACTCACCAGCAGACACCCCTCACCACCCCAAGGACCCTGGCAGTGAAACACAGCCCAGTCACTCCTCCTCACAAGGCAGGGCATAAAGAGGTGCTGGTAATCTTCACATTCACACCACAATCTCCAAGACACAGGGTGATGCCTCCAAGGATTCTACCGCCCACCCACTACCTGCCCGCCCCCAGCTCAAAACCCCAGGAAGAGTAAAAGAGAAATGCACGTTCTTCCCTCAGTCCCCAGGTTGGAGGTTTAGAGGTGAGAGGGTTCATAGCATTGTAGTGTGGAACACTCACCAAAAGGCATAAAAGGACAGAGGGCCGCGGGTAGCCTGGCCAAGGGCACCGTAAGCCCAGCCTGTCCATGGCGTCGCTGGTAATTTAGCAGCACAGCCTATTGGAACTGTGGCCTGAGGCCGAGTTGCTGGCTGACGGGCGGGCACGAAGGGCCTGAACTGCCTCTCCCCTTACCACCTGCTGCCTGCCCCACTGCCCAGCCAGGTCCCAGCCAGGCTGGCCGGAAGGAGATAGTGGAGGGGGCGGGGAAAGAGGGAGTAATTTTTCACTGGGCAACTCTCCTTCTGGAAACATACAACCCAAGCACCATATGCAAACCTCCAACCCCTGCAAAAGTAAAAATACTAATTTTCCCTTCCCATTCTAACATACACATACAAAAAAACCCATAAAATCCCCAGAGATGTACAGATTAAAAGACCTAAGTTTCTTAGATATATAAAATCGTCAGCCCAAACACAAATACACATACACAAAACTCTTCCACTTTGCAGGCGTCCCCAACGCCCGGGATCTAATGCCTGATGATCTGAGGTGGAGCTGATGTAATAATAATAGAAATAAAGTGCACGATAAATGGAATGCGCTTTAATCATCCCGAAACCATTACCCCCCCACCCCCGCCCCAGTCCCTGGAAAAACTGTCTTCCACGAAAACGGTCCCTGGTGCCAAAAAAGTTGGGGACCGCTGTAGAGGACCATCCCACCAAATAAACCCAAATAAATGAAGCACACACGTGGCTGCCTTCCCTCCCCTGTCCCCCACACATCACTCTCTCCTCCTAGGACCTCCCTTCTAATCCTCTCTGGCTTAGAGCACACACTCTGGCTCCTCATTGCTCTCCCCGTGAACTCATTCGTCTTTCCAGGCCAGCTGCTCTGTGCAGTCTTTCCCAAGGTTAATCCCCACAGTCCTCTCTTTCCCCTAAGGCACTTTGTCCACACTTCCGTTGCAGCATTTAACATCAACTATTAAACAAATCTTTAAAAGCAGCAAGCTAAGGACTGACTGTTGCCCTTTGGGGATGCAGAGTCCACTGTTGTCAGGGTTTCCAATTTTTTAATCCAGCTTTTTAATGTGAAATATCTTAATTTTTAAATGACAACACTTCAGGGGAAGAAATTGAATACACAAGGTCATAAGTAAATTTTAAGCCAAGGAAACTATTCTATAGTTTGACTGTGGTAGTGGTTACACAAACAGTAAAAAATTCAACAAACTATACACTTAAATTGGTGAATTGTGTTGTATGTAAATAGTACCTTAAACAAAGGAGGGGGGAATGCTGAAAACCAATTCAAAATTGTTTTAAACTGGGCAGACAAAACAAAACACACCTGTTAGCTAAATTGGCCTGCATGCTGCCAGTTCACAGCCTCTGTGTTTATTTTAATTACCTGTTTACCTGTCTGTCTCATTCCTTGGGACTATAAATTCTTAAAGGCCTGATACACTTCCTGGCAAAGTGTCTAACAAAGTCAGCTGTAGCCTTAGTCCTATCATTTACATCAATAGCTATGTGGCCTCAGGCAAATAGCTTAACCTCTCTGAGCTTTTTGGGGGTTTTTTGGTAAAGGAAGGGCTAATACCTCCTTCATAGGTTTAAAGTGAGGATTAACAGAGAAGATTAATATAAGAGTGCTTTATAAAATGTAAGACCATGTCAGCGTTTCATGAGCAAGTAGTCTCATGTCAACTACCAAACAAGGTTAACTCAGAAAAATCTCCATTTGTGATTGAAAAACTTAGCGTGTGTGAAAAAAACAGGGTTAGAGAAAATGAGGCTGAGTGATCCTAAAAAAAAAACGCTTTATATTCAAAGTCCACTAAAATAAATCAAGGCTATGATCTTTTAAATCTATTACATTAATAAGAAAGGCCACTGTTAATGACCATTTTACCTTAGATCCTGAGATGATGTCCCAGAGTTTAGCACAGGATCCCACAGAGATTATGCTCAATAAATGTTTGTTGATTTGGTGATTATAAGGATGGTCATGATGAAGGCGATGCTGGGGCAGCAGGGGAAGGATGGCAAGAGATGAACTGTTATTTGGAAGAAACCGCTTCTGGATTCTCTTCTTACTTCAACTCAGGCACTTCTACTCTCTTCAGATTCAATTCCAAGGTTAGATTCAAAAAGTCCAATTCTGCATTTATGGCCTTGGCAGATTCTTCAGCTCTAGTAAGAGCCTCAGTGCCACTGCCTGAGATTATAAGCTCTTCTTCTGGAGGCTTCTTACCCTCTTTCTCTCCTCCTCCTTACTGGATTCAGATATGGACTCAGAATCCTCTTCAGAGTCAGATTCTGTACCCATCTCTTTCACCCACACTACTTCCTCTTTATTGTGTCTTCCTTCTCTTTCTTCATCTCCTTTGCTTTATTTTGAAGGTTCTTTTGGGCCTCTTTACAGGTATACAACACTTTACTGAAATCTTTAAAGGCCAAACTTCAATCCAGTAAAGATCAATTGCAGCTTCAATGAGGTCTGACACCTGGTGTAAGACAGAATTGTTTCCTTAAGTTCAACTTTCTCTCTGGTTCCAGAGATTTGCCTTCTTCCTCATCTACAGATATAGACTCTCTGTTATTGCCAAAGCTTGAAACTTAAGTAGCTTATTAATTTCACTTTCATCAATATCGATGAATTTAAAGCCCATCCATTTTCAGACTCTATGATTTTTTTCAACTTCTTCATTAGCTCTAGGGAAACATGCATAATCATTCACAACATCATTCCAAAGGTTCCACCAAGCTTTATTAAGGGAGGCTGGTTTTTATATCATCCATCACCTCTTTTATTACTACCAAAGCATCATTAAAGTTGTACTGTTGCCGTGTTTCTTTCAAAGTGAGGCAAGGGTTTTTTTCAAGAAGTCGGCAAAGTAGTCCAACATATGCTTGGTGTATTACCTCCTGAATGCTTCAATTATACCCTGATCCAAGGGCTTAAGATAGCTACTGCCCTCCAGATGAAGAAACACAAGATCATCATTGGGATGAGCAAAGAATGGAGTCTGGGTGACTGAGACCTCTGTCCGAAAACAGTAACACTCTGAAGGCAAGATTTTTTTCTGTTAAATAACTCCAGGTTCAATGAATAAAACAATTACGAAGCCAACCCAAAATGAGGGCAGCTGTTAATGATACTGTTAGTGATCGCCGGAAAATAGGAAGGCGTTTTATATTTTTTTCCATAAAACAGGTGCTGCTTCATAAAGCAGCCATGGTTTTGTCACCGGCGGCACTGGCACAAAAATTGAAAGAAATCTGGTCCTTAGCTTCCTCTAAGCTTTCCAGAATTTTGTCTTTTTCCCCAAAAGTACGCGAAGGCAAGCACTTCCAAAACAGGCTCATCTGCTTGGCGGTGAAGACCTGTTGAGGTACAAAGCCACTAACTCTGATCAGTTTCTGGAGTTGCTTGAAATACGTGGGTGCCGACTGGGCATTTAACGGTTCTTCCTCCCCTATCAACCTCGAATTCAGCAGCCTATAGCGATTTCTAAACTTCTCCAACCATCCCTTGCTCGCATGAAACTTCTCTGGGTTGCCCTTGCCAGTGGTTTCCACCAGTTGCATGTAAACCCGTTTGGCCTGGCTGCAGATGGCCTTCAGCGTCACAGGCTGCCCCCTCCTCCTTTGGTCTAATCCTAGACCCCGAAGATTAATTCGTCTCCATCTTCTCGATGTTTACGTCCTGAGGAATGCACAGCACCTAGGAGCAGACGGGCGAAACACTCTCCATGCTGGTCCTGACCGCCTCCTCGTTTTGCTTAAGGGTGCGCAAACCCTTCTTCCAGCTTCTCGAGAATTTTCATCTCGTCTTCCAGACACATGACCCTCCGCCTCCTCTTAATACGTGTCTGGCCCGGGAGCAGGATACCCACCGCCTCCGCCCCGCCCCAGGCGGCCTAAGCCCCTGCCCAAGCCGCAGCGGCGTCCACTAGAGCCGCTGCTGAGCCTGGTTTTAGAGCCAGGGGGCCGCCCCCAAGGCCGTTCAACCTTTGGCTGGTCCTCATTCTCACCACACCGCTTGCCAGGCATTTACCCAGCCTTCGCTCTCAGTGAGACAGAAGCAAACCAACCGGAGAGTCGGACGGCAGGACCAACTGAGCAGCGTTCAACACAACGCCATGATGCTACCCCCTAACCACCGGCGACTCTAGTCAGCCCTGCTCTCGCGAGGCTTGGCAGCCCCCGAGCGCGCGCTGCCCGGCAGCTCCGCAACTCTATTGGTGCAGCCCGGGCCGTTTTGGCCCAGCCAAAACTCGGGGAAGGGAGTCTGCGCCGAGCAGATCTCGCGAGGCTTGGAAAAGCGCGCCGGGACCCGGGAGCTGGGAGAGTTGACTGGCGAGCCCGGGCGGGAGGGGGCATCATGGCGGCCCAGGCGCTGTCGCTTCTGAGGGAGGTGTCTCGGCTGGAAGCGCCGCTGGAGGAGCTGCGCGCTCTGCAGTCGGTGCTGCAGTCGGTGCCTCTCAGCGAGCTCCGCGAGCAAGCGGCGGAACTGCGCCTTAGCCCGCTTTTCTCCCTGCTCAACGAGAACCATCGGTGAGATGACCCGGCAGCTTGAGCGGGGGAGAGCGACACCCCCAAGTATGGAGACGGGGATGGGGGTGGTGGTGACGGGGGAGGCTTTTCCCAGTCACAGTGAAGGTTGAATATCGCTGAAATTTCAGAGAGGGAAGGATCCCGGGCTGAGAGGCGAGAGACGGGGTTCAAGCCCAGGCTCTGAGGTGGCCGTCGCCTAGCCTCACTGCCTTCATCCTTGGAATAGGAGGAGGAAAGCAAGGTTGCCCACCTACGGGGGGGACTCCACAACCACGTATCCAAGTCCTTGACTTTTTCCCACCTCTTAAGAAGGGGTCCTATCCTGGCAATTTGGAAGGATCCATCGATATTTTAAATTCACATACCTTGATCCAGTAATCCCCTGTTACAGAAATTTAACATGCAGGTTTACTCACACACAAAATGTACTGTATATACAGGAATATTCATAACAGAAGGAGGCAGCAAAAAAAAAAACAAAACAAAAAAACGGAACCACCTGAATATCTATTAAAAGGGGATTCTTAAATTATGACACATGACTGTAATACTATGCAGCTATTAGGAAAATTGAGGTAGATCTATATATGTGGACATAGAAGGATCTTTAATATATGTTGCTGAATGAAAGAAGAAAATTGTAGGAGTTTATAATCCCGTTATGTGTAATTTTTAAAAAGGATTACCACCCTCCCACACCCACTTGAACACAGGCCAGTGTAGCTTTTGGAATAGCTGAAAGATACATCAGTAACTATTAATATGGTAGTGGGACTTAGAATGGTAGGATGGCAACTTTTACTTTTCATTTTATGTACATCTGTGGTGTTTGATTTAAAAACACTTTGTATTTGATCATCTGATAACTTAAAAGACTTTTTAAATGTTTGTGATCCAGAAATTTAAAAGTGGCCTTTCTTCTTGAAAAGACAGTGAATCACTGAATCAACACTGGATGATTTCAGAGGGCTTTCTTGGCTCTGACCTTCTAAGAATCCTCCCTTTTTCATATGTGTTCTCCCTTCATTAATTCTGTTAATTAACATTATTCAGGTCTGCCTATGAAATCTCTATTTGTCCATTTTAATTCAGGCCTTCATTTTCTCCCTCTCGCTAGGTCTGTTGCATTAGTCTGACTTCTCATTACCTCTGAGTTTCCTTTTCTAGTGTGTCCTTCCCACGTTGCAACCACAGGGAACTTCTCAGGATATTTGGCTCACATCTTTGCCATGGTTTCCCATTGCCTCCAGTGTAAAATCATGACTTGTTAGTCTGGCACTTTGACCTTTACAATATATTTCCATCCTACTTTTCCAGCCTCATCTTTTTCCACTCTACACATATTTCATCTGCTCCAGCTACCAAGTGGCACTACTTTCCCTTGAGCATGACTTGGCACTTTCCTAACTTTGTTCATGCCAGTCCTTCTAACTGAAATGCCTTCCCCTCCAAATCTGTCCATCTTTTAAGGCCCAGGTGAAGTGCCACCCCCTCCAAAAAGTATTTCTTGGTCACTCCAGTTGCAAGTGACTGGCCTTAGATCTCCTAAAGGACATTATCATTACTTCTCTTAATAATACATGACACTATTGCCTTATGTTGTAATTCCATATGTGTTTCTGTCTAGTTTGTAAATTCTTTGAAGAATTCATCTCTGCATCCCTCTTAGGATGAAGCACATAATACAATATATGCCAAATAAAAGATTAAACTCATAAATTTTAGAGAGCCCACCTAGTCCAACCACTTCATTTTATAGATGAAGAGACTTTCAGTGATCTATAAGTTAACACCAGAGATGCACTAGGAACTGAAATGAAGGGGAGTTTGAAGAATAAGGTCTGTGGGGTCATGGTTTGCTGAATGAAGGAGCAGCTCTCTAGGAAACAATTTTAATGGAAATTTAAAGACAAGGTAATTCAGAACTTAGTACACTGTAGATACCAATTGCAATTTGTGGGAATAATTCTCTGGATAGTGGATTGGCAGTCTCTAGATATATTGCTGTTTTCCTGCACTATATATTGGTTCGAGATCTTTTCTGATAGATGTAAACCTAGAATCTTTTTTTTTTAGTAAATTTATTTATTTCTGGCTGCATTGGGTCTTCGTTACTGTGCACAGGCTTTCTCTCTAATTGCGGCGAGCGGGGACTACTCTTAGTTGTGGTGTGCGGGCTTCTAATTGCGGTGGCTTCTCTTGTTGCAGAGCACGGGTTCTAGGTGCGCAGGCTTCAGTAGTTGCGGTGTGTGGGCTCAGTAGTTGTGGCTCGTGTGCTTCAGTAGTTGTGGCTCGTGGGCTCTAGAACGCAGGCTCAGTAGTTGTGGCGCACGGGCCTAGTTACTCCGCGGCACATGGGATCTTCCCAGACCAGAGCTCGAACCCGTGTCCCCTGCATTGGCAGGCAGATTCTTAACTACTGCACCACCAGGGAAGCCTGGTACTAGGTAAATTTGAATAAACTAGTAGAAGCTGGTGTTTCAAAGGGAAGTCTGGGTGGAGAAGAGCCTCATTAAGCTAGATGTCAGATATTAGGTTGTTGCTTCCTACCTGGTAGGACATGAATTGATGAGATCTGTGGTGTCTCTTTTAGGGAACAGACTACTTTGTGTGTATCCATCCTGGAGAGATTGCTGCAAGCTTTGGAGCCAGTTCACATGGCCCGGAACCTCAGGGTTGACCTGCAGAGGGGACTGACTCACCCCAATGATTCTGTAAAAATCCTCACTCTGTCCCAGGTATGAAATTTTACTAGCACATAATAAGGGGATCAACATTTAGTGACAACCTGCCCTGGGCCAGGGTGTATGCTGGGAGCCAAATACAGAGAGGTGAAGAAAACATGTGCTCTCTGTGTAGGGAGTATCTAGTCTATTCTAGTATGCGTAGCTAACTATAACCAGCAGCTACAAGCTAAAGTAAGAAGTTCCACTGAGTACCGTCTGAATCAGCTAGTCATCAAATACTGAGCTCCTTTTATCAGGCATTGTACCATATGCTGTTAGAGCTACCAAGATAAATAAAGCCTGTTTCTTTCCTCCAAGGAGCCCCTAGTCTAGAGAGAAAGATTGCCATGGTAAGTCTTATTATAGTGGCATGAGTGAAGTACTATTATAAAGGTCACTATACCAACAAATTAAGACAGTAACTCTTACCACCCTGGTAACCAAACATGCTAGTGTTTGGGTGAAGAGCTGCTGCCGAGGATTATCTTGAAGGGATAGAAGCTGAGCAGTTAGTTATCCACTAGATGTTCAACTACTGTTTTTTCTTTTTTTCTCTAAAGTATTTATTCAAGAAAAGGAGAAAGGATCGATTTATCCATTGACCATTTATGTGCAAAACTCTGTAGGAGGTGCTTTACCTATTTAGTTTCATTTAATCTTTATTACTGTCCTGCAGTTAAGTATTGTATTCCCATTTTACAGACAAGAAATAAGGCTCAAAAAAAGTTATTTAATTTGCTCAAGATCAAGAACTGAAAGTTGGTAGAACTAAGATTTGTATTGTTTTCACTCACTGAGGTGTCTCAAGTCTTAACTCACCTGTTTTGTTTTATATTTTCTTTCTTTTCAAAGATGTGACTATACCATCTGTGTGTTTGGCTTTAATGAATTTGGGTCATTTGGAATTTTTTAATGACTCATAGCTGTAGTTAGTAACTCCTAAAATAACCGCACACTAAGGAAATTTGACCATCATGTGTTTCCATGTTGCCCTACCTTGGAAGAGTATTTCTGATTGTTTTTTTCCTTTCAGGTTGGAAGAATTGTTGAAAATTCTGATGCTGTTACTGAGATTCTAAATAATGCTGAATTATTAAAACAAATCATTTATTGTATTGGTGGAGAGAATCTATCTGTAGCTAAAGCGGTGAGTCAGCTACAACCGTTAGCCTAAACATGCAGAGACATTAATGTCCTAAAAGACAGAAAGGCCTTCTGGACTGAGAGGTGGAGGTTTAGAATAAATGATTTGCATAATAGAATTTGCAGCCTCATATCGATGGTATGAAATAAATAAATGGCATCAAAATAAAACTAGTAAACCCCTTTTATTTTCTAGAATGCACATTTCTAAATTAACCATCATAGAGCTTACATTGGGTTGCTTGATAAGAAGCTTTTTCTATTTTCTGTTGGGAATACTATGTGTTTTTTCCAATTATAAGTAATTATAGCTAAAATGTAGTGAATGCTCCTTGGGTAAGCTGCGTTCCATACACTAACTTTCACATAAATCTTATGAAGTAGAAAGTACAGTTTGGTATTTTTATGACTCAAGAGATATTTCCTTTCCTTATAAGGCCATTAAATCCCTGTCAAGAATATCACTGACCCAGGCTGGACTGGAGGCTTTATTTGAAAGTAATCTGCTGGATGATTTGAAAAGTGTAATGGAAACAAATGACATTGTTCGATACAGGGTGTATGAGGTAAGACTAAAAGCATCGTTTCTGGTGCCTATAATTCAGAATGCATCAAGGCTTACATCAGAAGGCGAGATGGCTCATTTAACATGTATTTATTGAGTTTATAGTCTATGTTAGGCCCTATATATACCAGGTGCTTGGGATGTAGGGATGAACTCCCAGCCTAGTGTGTGAGACAGTCATATAAAAAATATTTACACTGCACTCTGAGTACTATAATAGAGGAGATCCCATTGAAATTAGACTGAAAAAATTAGTGTAGTAGTGGTAGTAAGAAGAAGCTTTGTACTGAGCAGTGTGCTAAATCCTCTCATATATATTCTCTTCAATTCTCACAGTAAACCTGATACTTCATTATCATTAATCTCGCTGTTGATGGAGTCATTGACCCAACGCCATGCAATTAATAGATTGTATATTCAAAACAGAACCATTTACAGTCTGATTCCCTCTTCAGAACAATGTCTTCAGCATTGTTAATATTACGCAATCTTGATTTTCCTTCTGCTTCTGTAGCTGTTTCTTCTTGGTCTCCTGGCTCCTTAGCCTCTATTGACCTTTAATTGTTGGAGTTTGTGAAGGCATGCTAGGCCCCTTATGCTCAAGTTCAAACCAAACTTCTGATCTTCTCCATCCACCTCATGCCCCCAATAAAAACAGCAGCAACAAACTGGCCCCGTCTCCCAGTCCACGTGGCTGGCTGTTGGACCTCCAGCTTATTCTCTGTGAGGCCCTGTCCTCCCTGCCATGTATCCACTCAGTCATCACATTGTGTCAGTTTTACGTAAACTCGTGCATTTCTCTGCTTTGCTATAGCCACCACCACCCTAGTCTAAGCTACCAGTATCTCTCACCTGGACTATTGTATTTGCATCCAAACTGGTCTGCTCCCATTTTTGTCACCCCTAGTCTATCGCTACATGTAGTCAGAATGATCTTTTAAAAATCGAAATCTGATTCTGTCGTTCCTCTGCTTAAAATACTCAGTGTCCTAGATCTCTCAGTAAGCCCTCAGAACATACTTGTTGAACGAGTAAGTGAATAGCCGACTGATTGAATGAATGAATGAATGATTTTTACAGTCTGTTCGTTATTGTTGATAGGGGCTTTTGTCCTGATTGATGGTTTCTTTTTAAAAAAGGGCAGATATACCCAGGTATATCTGGGTGAGTGTTTCTGTGCCAGAGTAATTTCTTATGTGTTCAATGAAGTTTTCTTGCTTGTGGAGACAAATAATGGATTTTTAAAAATTCAATTATATTAAGTATATAATTTATACTAGTATATAATAGTATGTAATATACTTCCTAGTCCTGCATTTAACTTAAAATGCCATCTAACAAGTTTGGGGCTATTTTGACCTTTCTGCTTTTTCTGTTTTCTTTCAGCTAATTGTGGAGATATCCTCTGTGTCACCAGAATCTTTAAACTACTGTACCACCAGTGGATTGGTAACGCAGCTCCTCCGAGAACTGACCGGTGAGGATGTGCTAGTCAGGTATGTTGATGGAGAGAGTTCTTAAAGCAAAATGTCCTTTCTTGGGGGGACAGGAGACAACCTCGGAACTTAGTGTGATCTCCCTTAGTAGAGCCTATGCTCAGGTTGCAATCTCATGACTGATTATGTCCTGAAGAAGGGGCTTTTTGAAAATTGCTCAACTTACATGGTGACAACATACTGGAACTTAGCATGACAATTCAGCTACTTTTGAATAACGGTGTTCCCTGTCCTTAGGCATGTGTGCTGTTTAAAAGTTGCCAATCACATGGTAACTGTCATTTTGTATGACTTAATGTGTTAACATGCACATCATATATATATATATGTATGTATATAAGTTTTTTCTTTTTTTTTGGCCATGCCGTGTGGTTTATGGGAACATAATTCCCCAACCAGGAATTGAACCCATGCCCTCGGCAGTGAAAGCGCCAACTCTTAACCACTAGACTGCCAGGGAATTCCCAACATGCACGTTTTTTGATGTTGTTAAATAATAGCACTACGGCATGATAGAAGAAACATGGACTTTTGAAAATGAGTGAGAATTGGGCTTACATGCATCTCTACTACTTAGTAGCTGTTTGACCTTAGACAAATTATTGTAACCTTTCTGCACCTGAATTTCCTTATCTCCTAAATGGAACAATGACAATTCTGTAAAGAAGATAATATGAGGATTAAGTGAATTGACCATAGAGACCACTATAATGGCTGATATAGGCTCTCAAAGAAATGTTAATTCCAGTCTCTTTACTCCCAGCCCCTATACCTTAAGTCCCCTTGAGTATCTGCCAAGTGTTTCCTTGGATATTCCACAATTTACTAACACATCCCCACTGTTGAATACTTGGTTCAAGTATTTTGCTGTTATAAGAGCGCTATAGTTACCTTTGTGTACACAGGACTTTGTTTTTCTTATCTTAAATGATTTTCTGATTGTCCTGTGTTCTTTAAATGTGATTGAATTTGTTGAACTCACATGCATAAACGAGTCCTCGGTCATACTGTTTCAGAGCATTTGAGTTACATTGTTTCAAAGCCTTCCTAATAAGGAAATTATTTTGTTAAATTTCTTTAACTTAGTATCAGACTTTGTGACATAGGAAAAAACCTTGCAAATAATCAGTTAAAATACCTTAGGATCAACTATAAAAATACTTTTTTTAGTTAATTGAGGAGATTTGGTCATGGTTAGGCTTTAGATGATACCAAAGAATTATTTTTTAAATATGTGGTAAAGGCATTATAATTTTGTGAGAAAATATTCATGTTTGACATTTCAAAATAAAACAAAGGTTGAAAAACTCTTTGAGGAGGTAGTTGTGTTATAATGAAAACAATGGGCCTCAAGTCAGAAGGTCATGATTTAAGTCTTAACTGCCTTGTTAAAACAATGTGATTCTGGACAAGTTACAATTTTCTCATCCTTGTGTCCTGATCTGAAAAGTAGAGCCAGGATCAGTCACCTTTCACACTTGGTGGGAAGAATTAAATAAAATAACCTATATGAAAACAGTTTATAAACTATACTAATCATATGCAAAATCTTGGCATTTCAGAGCCACCTGTATAGAAATGGTGACATCACTGGCATATACTCATCATGGACGACAGTACCTTGCTCAAGAAGGAGTAATTGACCAGATTTCTAATATAATTGTTGGGGCAGATTCAGACCCTTTCTCTAGCTTCTATTTGCCAGGTAAGAAATACTGACACTTGTGGAAATGACAGTGTATGTTTGTTTTCAGAGTTATCTCTGACAGAGGAGGCCAGGAATTGTTTTCTGTAGAGCTGATTCCCTTAAGATGATATCCATAGCCCCTTAATGAAGTGGAATCTATTGCTCTGGGAGCCATGCACTGTTGATTCTAATTTTCTGGAAATATTGCTGTTTAGAGCATTAGGCTGTTTCCCTTGAACCTTAGCCAAAAGAATCATAATAAAACTACTAGTAATGATACTTACAGTATATTTCACCGATTCATCAAATCTTGAGTTGGAATCTTTATCTAATATAGAATTATTCTAGCCATTCTGTTCTAGGACTTGGTTGATTAGTTTTTCTTGAGCACTTCCAGAAATTGGATATTAATTTTAGATAGCCTCGCTTATTTCGTCGATGAACATCTCTGTTTAAAAATTTCTTCCTGATAATGACTCCAAACTTGCCTTCCTATAATTTGTATCCGCTGGTCCTTGTTCTTTGTTCCTCCCTCTTGCATATGACAATGCTTCAGTATTCAGACCCAGCTCCGTTGACACCCTGGGGTTTCTATTCCATCAGGACCACACATCACAGGTCCTTCAGTATCTCCTTATGGTCTGTCTGATTTCCAGGCAACACAGTACTGTAACCTTTCTCCTCTTTCTGGCCTGAAGTTTATTAACTGTCCCATGAAAACCTAGGAGCCACAATTTATGCTATCTTCTTTTTCTATTAAAATACATTCTTGTAAATATCTTTAGGATTTGTGAAGTTTTTTGGAAACCTGGCTATCATGGATAGTCCTCAGCAGATCTGTGAGCGTTATCCTGTCTTTGTGGAAAAAGTCTTTGAAATGACAGAAAGTCAAGACCCCACCATGATTGGTGTAGCAGTGGACACAATTGGAATTCTAGGATCCAATGTTGAAGGAAAACAAGTTTTACAGAAAACAGGTTGGTATGCCTTGTTTTGGCTTTCCTTAAGGATATCTCTTTTTTTGCGGGGGGACAAGAATTCATCATATAAGTTCATTTGCTTGTATGTTAACTGCATAGTAGAAACTACTTTTACAGATGGCAGTCTTTTTACCATGACCTTGGACTAATCCCTAAAAAGTTTCATAATTATTACTGAATTTTTTTTTTAACTTGGCTGGACCAAGCACTCTTTCCCCTCTACATCTTTCTTAAATAGTGTTCATAGTACAAAGGCCATAGTCTGGAGTCAGAAAGACCTGGATTCATGTCCCAGTTCTAACACTAACTTAGCTTTTTGAGCTTCACTTACTTCACTACTCTAGGCCTCACTTTCCTCATATATAACAAGTGTATAACAACTACTTCTCAGGGTTGTTGTGAATATTTACTGAAAAGACACATTTGTTTTATATTTGTATGTCAAGGAAGGAAAACAAAAATATGTTACAAGATTTTATGTTAAGAGTGATACTCTCATGGCACATTCATGAGTATCTTGCAAGTACTGTGAATTCTACACACAAAAAAATGTACAGGGCTTCCCTGGTGGCGCAGTGGTTGAGAGTCCACCTGCCGATGCAGGGGATGCGGGTTCGTGCCCCGGTCCGGGAGGATCCCGCATGCCGCGGGGCAGCTGGGCCCGTGAGCCATGGACGCTGGCCTGCACGTCTGGAGCCTGTGCTCTGCGGCGGGAGAGGCCACAGCGGTGAGAGGCCCGCGTGCAGCAAAAAAAAAAAAAAGAAAAAGAAAAATGTACAGCACTGTTAAAACCCTTGTGAAATATATGTTGAAAATTATATATGCTGTTGTGTATCACAGCTAGTATCCAGATTATGTGTACTTTTCTAACTGCTTGTACCTATGACATATGATCCTTTTACAGTCTTGCAAAGAACATACTATTGTCATTCTCATTTTACAGATAAGGTAGGTGACACTCAGAGAAGTTAAGAAAATTTTCTAAGATCATTCAGACTGTGGGGCAGCTGCTACTCAAATCCAGGTCCTTTGATTCCAGAGCTCTACACTTTAACTTATATATGCTGTATTGCATATGAATGTGTCTTAGGCCTGTCACTTGGTTTCTGACTACATGTTTATTTTTATATTGGTTTAGGTTGGTAACAGTCATAGTATATGAAAGCATACTTTTAAAAATCATTGTTCACTTAACACCCATTAGGATGGCTAGTATTTTTTTAAAAAACAGAAAATAACAAGTGTTGACAGGATGTGAGAAATTGGAACCCTTGTGCATATCTGGTGGGAATGTAAAATGGTACAACTGCTGTGGAAACATGGTGGTTCCTCAAAAAATTAAACATAGAATTACCATATGATCCAGCAATTCCGCTTCTAGGTGTATACCCAGAGGAATTGAAAGCAGGGGCTTAAATAGATGTTTGTACATCTGTGTTCATTAACAACATTATTCACAATAACCGAAAAGGGTAGAAACAACCCAAGTGTTCATTGATGAATGAATGAATGGATTAAAAAAATGCGGTATATACATTCAAAGGCATATTATTCAGTCTTAAAAAGGAATGTAATTCTGACACATGCTACATCATGGGGGAACCTTGAAGATATAGTGCAAAGTGAAATAAGCCAAACACAAAAAGACAAATATTGTATGATTCCACTTATACATGGTACCTAGAATAGTCAAATTCACAGAGACAGGAAATAGAATAGTGGTTACCAGGGGACGGTTGTGGGGGGAGGGGGAAGGAGAGTTGTTGATTAATGAGTACAGAGTTTCAGTTTGAGATGATGAAAAAGTTCTGGAGATGGATGGTGGTGATGGTTTCCCAACAGTGTGAATGTACTGAGCTGTATGGTTAAAATGATAAATTTTAGGTTATGTGTATTTTACCATAGTAAAAAATATCTTGTTATTCTTCAAAGGAACTCGCTTTGAACGTTTGCTGATGAGAATAGGATATCAAGCAAAGAATGCCTCAACAGAGCTCAAAATTAGGTGTTTGGATGCAATTTCATCTCTTTTTTATTTACCAGTAAGTAGATTGGGAAAGTAATGAAGAACAGTGGTGTATCTGGGGGAGAATATGTCTGTATAATACTAGTTAACTTACTATAAATGTTGACCAAATAAATGCCATCTCTCCCACTCTTAGTGAAAGAAGAGAACCCTCATTATGTGACTAGTGACATTTTTAAAGTTAAAGTGGAATCATAGAGTATTAGAACTGGATAGGACCCTAGAGATTGCTTAATCAACCCCATCAAAAAAGAAACAAGACAAAACTGGGGAAGTCTGGGCTGAGTTGGGGAAGAATGCTCCAGACTTGGCAGAGCTCACACAGCTAGTTAATGACAGGGTATGAGCAGAACCCAGGTTTCCTGACTTCCTAATGTCTTGAGGTTTTCCTTTTCTGTCTTGTAGGCTGAGCAGCAGACTGATGACCTCCTGAGGATGACAGAATCCTGGTTTTCTTCTTTATCTCGGGACCCGATGGAGCTCTTCCGTGGCATCAGTACTCAACCCTTCTTTGAACTACACTGTGCTGCCTTAAAAGTGTTCACGGTAGGCATCCTCTTTTCCATGCCTTCTGGGACTCTGCCAGTTCAACACATGCGTGCTTAAAGTGAGCCAGTCTCTCTGCCATGCCCTGGGGATGCACAAGTGCATAGGAAGTTTCTGCCCTCTACTATTATTGTAGACTAATTAGGGAGACAAATATGTAAGCAAATGGTTTCAGTAAAAGGTGTTAGGTGCTGTGGCAAAATGTTCGAGGGTGCTGTGGGATCACAGAATTAATTCCGCATTCCTTATCTGCCATCAAGCAAGCCCTCGCTGCCTTAGCCCTGGTTTCCCTCAGCCTTATTTCCTGCCATTCGCTTCTGGCACTGGCAGCTCTAGTGATAGCAGACTGCTTGCTTCATATCTCTGGACCCTCGTGTACGCTCTACATTCAACACTCTTCCCTGACTTTGCTTGTTAACCTCTTATTTATTCTTCAAGGACTAAGTCGGGTGTCTCTTCAGCAAGCTTTGCCCAAACCCACAAGGTTGAGTTAAGCAGTGCTGGCTTTCCTACTTTGCATTTATTCATTTATTCAGCAAATATTTGTCGAGTTTCTTTTCTTTGCTAGGTTCTGGGGATATAGTAGTGAACAAAAGATACAAAGACCTTCCATTCATGTAGCTCATCGTCTATTGAAGGACCCAAGCAGTAAATATAAAGTTAATTGTATAATTATAGTTGTGGTAAGGATCATACCTCTGTGTTCTGTTTATTACACTTTGTTGAAAATGTTTATTTATTGACCTATTCAACAGAGTTTATTGAAAATAAGAGCCATAGCTGATTTAACTTTGTAGCTTCAGCACTTGCTCTGGTTCCCTGGGCTCATAGAAATGTAGTCATCACTTTAGTAATCTTAATAATGGGATCTTGGGCAGCACGCTTGTCCTAGAGAGGGAGGGAACTAGGAGGGTGGGGGCGACAAGAGAGGGAAGGCTGGACTTCCCTGGTGGCGCAGTGGTTAAGAATCCGCCTGCCAGTGCAGGGGACACGGGTTCGAGCCCTGGTCCGGGAAGATCCCACATGCCACAGAGCAACTAAACCCGTGCACCACAACTACTGAGCCTGTGCTCTAGAGCCCACGAGCCACAACTGCTGAGCCCGTGTGCTGCAACTACTGAAGCCCATGCGCCTAGAGCCCGTGCTCCGCAACAAGAGAAGCCACCACAGTGAGAAGCCTGCGTACCGCAACAAACAGTAGCCCCCGCTCGCTGCAAGTAGAGAAAGCCCACGCGCAGCAACAAAGACCCAACGCAGCCAAAAATAAAGAAAATTTTTTTAAAAAGTGGGAAGGCTTCCCACAGGATGTGATACAGGATCTGCATCTTGAAGGGTACAGGATACCTGTCAACTTCAAGAATGTTGTTTTTAGACTGTTTCACCCTTGTCAGTAGTCACTGTGATGGTCATTTTGGCTCCTGCACTGGTATTCTCATGATTTGTTTTTTTCCCACTCTTCTACGTTATGCTCCACTTAGCCATAGTTGTAGAGATAATTTTTGATTTACTGGTTTGGGCAGCTGTTTTTATTTCAACCCACCCATCCTCAACTATTGTTAAGTAGGCTGATGTTTCTCAAACTGTAATGTCTTGTTAAAATGTAGATTCTCATTCATTGGTTCTGGAATAGAGCCCGAGATCCTGAATTTCTAACAAGTTCACAGGTGATGCTGAAGCTGATGGCCTGCAGAACACATTTTGAGAGGAAGACATAGGCTGTAAACTTGATTGTGCCTTGTTCTTCATTAAAATATAGTAGTGAGGTTTTTAAAAACATTTTTAATAAACGTTGCTTATTCATTATTTTTAAATTTGGAAAAGATTGAGACGTAGAAATTTTTTAAAGCACATAGAGTCATACCTGTTTGGTATGACTTTAAGGTGTTTCCTTTTAGTATTGGTATTAGTATTTATCTATTTATTGGTGTAATATTTCAAACATACAGTCATACCTTGCTACCTCTGCCCAATCCAATTCCCCTTCCTCCCTCTCTGAATGTAATCACTGTCATGAATTCAGGGTTTACAAGTGCACGCATGATTTTGTACTTGTACTATCTATGCATATATGCTTAAATTACAGTATTTTAAATATTCTTAAACTTTGCAAATGGTATCGTGCTCTTCATATCATTCTGCAATTTCCTTTTTCTCCCTAATGTTATGTTTTTAAGATTTATCTATATTAAAAGAGGCAATTAGAAAGTCATTAGTATTTCATTGTATAGCCACAATGTGTCAATCTCCAGTAAATGAAGATTTAGATAGCATCTATTACAAATGATGCTACAATGAACATTCTCAAAAATATCCTCTTATGCACATCTATGAGAGTTTCTTTAGGGTAGTCTTCTTCTCAAGTCTTTGTCTTGATTTTTCCACTGTTGTAATCATGCCATATGTATAATTTGGATCTACTTTTTTCATATAACAGATTTACTTATCCTTTATAAACTTTATTCTTAATGTTTAATTTATTATTGCTATATACCGTAATTTACTAACTCATCTTCCCACTATTAAGGATTTATAGTGTACCTTTCACAGTGTGATGAGCATCTTCGTTTACAGATTTTTTAAATATTTTGATTATTTTCTTAAGTTAGAGTTTCAGGAGGGAATTTACTTGGGCAAAATGTAACATTTTTAAGGTTCATGTTGCCAAATTTCTTTCTAAGGTTTGTGCCATCCTATTAACAAACTTAACTTAAGGCTCAGAGGAATTGTGTTCTTTCCCCCTTCTATTTCAGGCCATTGCAAACCAACCCTGGGCTCAGAAACTTATGTTTAACAGTCCAGGTTTTGTAGAATATGTGATGGACCGGTCCGTAGAGCGTGACAGAGCTTCAAAGGATGCCAAATATGAACTGGTGAAAGCACTTGCCAATTCTAAGACAATTGCAGAAATCTTTGGGAACCCAAATTATTTGAGGCTCAGAACTTACCTGAGCGAAGGTCCATACTATGTGAAACCTATTTCCACAACAGCAGTGGAAGGAGCAGAGTGATTTCTTCTAGAGTCTAGACCATTTATTGACCAAAATTTCTCCTGAGGCATTTGAATCCATCTGCATTTTACAAAACAGACTTCCCTCCCACCAGAATTATCATGGAGTGTCTAATGTAATTTTATCACCAACATTTGTTGTGTTTCTACATTGAAATTCAACGTAAAGCCAGGAAAGCAGGTAAAGTTGATCGTAATTGAACCAGATGTTTCTCAGATTCCTTTGGCTGCCTTAATCTTTGCAAGAAGATGGAAGTTTTGTTCTTCTCCCAGAAAATTTTCGTGGACTTACCATCTTATTTTAAAATCCACTTTAACTAAAATGGAACTAAATTGTTTCTGACTTCTTTCTATCCCCCCACTTCCTTATTTTTTTGGTCTGTTTTTCCCTTCTGATTCCACTTTCAAAGTCTTGGATATAAATATTCTTTGAAAAACAAGTAATATGCAATCTTAAAATTATGTTCCCTATACTAAGAATAAATACTTTTAATAAGGTCTCTTTTGCTTTTTTGTTACTATTATTCCTTTGAAAAATAGATAATAAATCTTTTTAAAATGTTTCTAGTGTTCCTCGATGCTTTTTTTTTTTTTTGCTGTTTATCAAGGCATCTTACTGTGTTGTGGTTTTGGGTGGGGAGGAGTGATAACATGCTAAACCAGAAAGGTCCCCAAACTGTTATTTTATTTATTGGTGGGTCATCGTTGTTGCGAGCTTTGCTTTTAATTTCTGAGATCCATCAGGTCCATATTGAGTTGATCAGAGAGAGGGAAACTGACTCCTAATAACTAGAGTCAGAATGGAGGGGTCACTATGCCTAAACCAGGATACCACCTTACTGATTAACAAAGGATGCACTTGCTTTTCATTGACAAAAAATGTTCCCACCTGTTTTCCAGTGCTCTGCTCTCTAAACAGCAAAGTGATCACCAATCCAGAGGTTTCTACATGAATATGTTATCAGAGTGTGATGGTTCAGAATGGAGAGATAGGTTTCTTTCAAGCCATGGTGGTGATGTTGATAAACCAGCCCTGCTCTGTTACAAAATGATTCTCAAGTGACTGGAATTTTCTTGTCCCCAGATTAGTCATCTCTGTTCCGCCATCTCTGGTATCCGTGAGTCCCCTTTTTCCATCTTTCTATATGGGCCATTTTCCTACTGCTAATACCACTAAATTTCTGTTGTTTTCAGCCACCTAGTCTGTTGTACTTTGTTAGGCATCTTTAGGAAACTAATAGAGTGTATACATAACATGAAATGTGTATTTGTTGCATCCCGTTTGTAAAATACTGCCTAATTAGGACTTGATGAAAATTGTTTCACAAAAAATTAGAGATCCAAGTCTTTACACTAGTGAGATTTAAGTTAATATATACTAGGTAGCTAAAACTTTTAAGTGTAATTCCACCACTCAGATTACTAAAATGTTTCATCTTACAGACAAGATGAACATTTTGTTACATTCCTTATTTAGTGTTTTCCTTTAATTCTGAGAATTCTCAAAAATCAGTCACAGCTGCTATCACTGAGTCATGACAGTTCCATAGAATGTGATTTTTAGAAATCCATTAATTGTAAAGAGAAACAAGACTCTTGGTTATAATTAAATTTAATGTTCTCTCTTTTCTAGACAAAAGGTATTATTTTGAAAAGAATTATGCTACACCAACTTAAATTTCTTAAAATGAGATCTCAATTCAATGTAGTACATCAGAGCACTAAGAACACTGCAACCTGCTGAGTACAATCAAAGATTCAGAGAAACTACATAAAACACAAGGAAGGAGGGACACTTTCTGTAACAAGGTAGGAAGGAATTTTTAAAGAACACACTTTTAAGAAAAACAAAGAAATCCTAATCACCATAATACATGACATTATTTTTTACGGTACCCATGTGAAAAAGTTTAAAGCTGTCAAGGTATGTCAGAAGTTTGCAGGAAATGAGCCCATAGTAGGTTTCAAACAGCGTACATTCTTTCCCACTGTTAATTTCCTTCCATGCCAGGGGCATTTCAGCATCTGTAGTTTCTGAGGATGTGAAAATGAACTTAAAGCAACATCTGTTGTATCTGATGTGGCTTTTCCCAGAAAACCTTGAACTGTGTATGGGTATTAGGCCAATGGATTTAGCACAAATTCCTACAAACACATCAGCAGGCACCATAATGGGGCCTTCTTTGAAAACTACGTACATCATCCGAGCCACATCTTGGGACATAACAAAGGCCTCACCACTGCAGTAATCTGGGTAGTACTCTTCTGGGTACTCACTGAAAGGGACAAATTCTTGGCTATTAGGGTCTCTGTTGGGTGTATCCTGATGGATAACTCTTCCTACATAGATATCTTCAAGGTGTTCTTTCAGATTGAGGAGGTAGTCTACCAAGCTTGGTAGATTGACAAACATCTCTTCATCAACCTTGAGAATGAACTGTGCGTTAGGGCAGAAAGTCACAGCCCACTGCGTCATGGTGATAATCTTCAGAGTTTGGTTCTCAGCACTGTCCAAGAAGATTCCTTCAATTATATCATTATTCTTTTGGGACTCTTTGTCTATCTCTTGCTGGGCAGTCACCAAAACAGGCATTCCCAAAGCAAACAGTGTGAGAATGGGATGCCCTCGGACACTGGTCATGTTACCCCAGGTTTTCCTGATGAGGTCCCGCCTTGTTCCATTTCCTGGGCTACTGAAGATAAGAGAGAGCAAAAATATGTTCTTCCCTTTACACACCTCTGACTGGCTCAGGATATAGTATTTGGAAAGATTACTTCTTAGGGGCTCCATGTTCAATTTTCTTGCCTTATCCTTAATTTCAAGAACTTTCATATCTATATAAGGCAAAGCATGCAGAAAATATTCTTCCACAAAATCAGCCCCAAAAAGCAAGGCATGAAATAGAATAACATTAAACAGAATGAAACACCACTGGTGAGTCCGAAGTCTGCAGAATGTCACCTAAATAAAAGAACACACATTCAAGCTCCATCTCCATTTCTGTTTTCGTCCCCACTGAACACTATATGTACCTCTCACAACACTTAGCACTACACTGTTTTAAGTGTTTATTATTTAGTTCTGTTATTTGTCTCTCCCACTATATCATGGCCCCCTGGACAGCAGGCATTATGAATAAAATGCTGGTTGTTTTCTTGCTTGGAGGAAAGCCTACTTACTATATACAAGGCACTGTGTTAGACACTGGGGAAGCAAAGAGAAATCAGACATAGACACATGGATATAAAGTAACAAGTGCCATTGTGCTAAAAGCCTACAGGAAAATATATGATATTCTTTCTGGAATTGAAGCACTTGGATCAGTTTCTTCTCTAACTACAAAGGTCAAAGGCTGTTTTTCAATGGAGTGGTAGCTTTTGTTGGCCACTGAACAATGGCTACTATCAAACATTTACATTCTTCTAGTATGACTTTTCAATTTAACAATAAATTCTGACATTGTTTTGACAATGTCCCCTAATCCATCTGACGCATCTATCAATATGGGCAGATTTCTGCTATCTGTATAGCACCTCTTCAGAGATCTAGGACATACCTGTGCCAAGCTTACTCTACCTCATCAAAAGAGATGGAAACTTTCCATCTGGAAGAGCATATACAATGTAGTATTGCAATATAACAGAGCCAGGGGACATTGGAGGAATTAAATCTCTATTCATTGGAGCTTCAATCAACAAAGACTCCCCTAATGACACTTACCTCTTCCTGAGCGCTTTCTGGGGGCAAGGCACTGTGCTAAGCACTTTACATGCCTGAACTCATTCAGCCCTGGTAATATCCCTTTCAGATATGTTATCTTCAAACTTAAGCTGAGCATACAGGCAGTATAGGAATTTGCCCAAGATCTCTCAGTGAATAAGAGGGTGAGGTAAGGCCATGATTTGAACTCAAATCTGTCAGATTTCAAAGCTCACTCTTAACCACTAGAGAATCCTGAGTTCCATCTTTTACTTTCCCGTGTCTATTGAATAGGAAAACCCAACAAAGCAAAACAAACAATTATAATCTGAACTCCTTTCCATTTTCTCAGTTCTGATGATTTACACACAGAAGAAACTTCAGCCTACTAAAAGCTTATTTTAATAGATATAAAATGCTTCAAAGATTATAAGAAACTTGCCTGCATGTTGTCTGTGAACGATTTCAGGGCTTTGGAAATTATTGAGTCCAGATGCCAAAGTATGCCCAAATGTATCTCAGGATCACTCAGTCTAACAGCAATTGAGGTACAGTACCTTGTGCCTGAGACTTTAAGGATAAGGTTTCTTGTCAATCAACCTGAGCTTTTGTCCCAGAATACCTGCTGGCTCCATAGGACAGCAAGTGCTGATCATGTTACAGCTAGAGTGAATCCAGAACAAAGACTAGAAAGCAAACCTCTTCAAATGCTTCCAACCTTATTTACCTCTTGAAAATGATCCTGGTGAAGTGCCTGGTGAAATGTGTGTGGGAATTGAAAGAACAGTTAGTTCACCCATATCATCTCTCCATAGCATCATCACAGAAGGAGTGCATCTCAAGAAACTAAATAGTTGGAGTAGTTTCTGCTCCCTGGTACCTGCACATGCAACAAATGTGTTAAATATCAAGGGATACTTGTCATCCCTAGTGGGTGCATTTTTTTTCTACCCAAAGAAACGTGTGGTTTGGTTTATGTCTCATCAAGAAGGATTTTGAATTCCTAGTATAGGCCATGGAAGAACATTCCTAAATAAATTATATGTCATCCATCTACCTTTCCCAGGCAACTTTATCTCAAAATGGAAAACGTGTAGTCCATTTTAGCCTGAATCAGAGAAACTAAGCATTTGATGTTTGCAATTTTCCTATTGCGTGAATGTGTAGGAATTACTCCAAATACCATTTGAGCAGCAACTTTATGAAAGAAAGAAAGAAGGAAGGAAGGAAGGAAGGAAAGAAAAAACATCCAGCATATTTATATGTTCCTGTCACATAAACAGTTGTAATGAACATTCGGTTCCTACGCCAGGCCATATTTCATGTTTTTCTTTTTGCGTGTTGATCTTCCTACCTGCCATTCATAGCAGTTTTTGTAGTTATTTGGCTAGGAATAATTCATTACATTTTAAAGTTGGCTATGTTTTCTCAACAATCATTGTGCAATCTTGGAGATTTTTACAAAGTGGGAATATATATCCTAAAAAAAATTCAAATGAAAGGGAATTTTTACATATACTAAATTGAATGGTTACACAAGTGTTGGATTTAATTAAATACAAATTCAATTTTGCAATTTTCTTTTCATTTTTTAATGAGCCATAAATTTTGCTCCTGGATAGCCTCTGGGCTTAAACTTAGACAATTTGGTTTCTTTGTCCATGAGAGGTTGAAACAATGTTGTCTCTGGGGCAGCTCCATCTGGAATTTTCAGTTTCATTCATCAAACTCCTACCATCCTGGGGTTGAGACCATTTGCTGCAAATAGATAGGGGTGCCTGGTTTTCTTGATTACCTTAGCACTGCCTTTTCTTTCATAAAGTTTATCCAATCTGTGTACCCATGTCTTCCTAAATTTTCTTGTAATGCTGTCATCAGTCACTCTCTGGCTTCGAAGTTCACAGAGGCTTCCTGTTGCCTACCGAATCAAATCTGCTCTCTTGAGACCTTTCTGGACTCCATACTTAGTTTCCACCACAAAGAATCAACTTTTTATTTCCCATGTTTCAAGAGCACCCTAGATGTGCTCTACCACTAACTGGACATACGGGTGCCTTATTGTCTATATAAATGTTATGTCTATACGTTGTTTGACTTTGGACACCTCTCTTAAATTCTCCCTCTCTCCTCCGTAAAGTAAGCATAATAAGAAAAAGTGCCGCACAGTCGGTGCAAGATCAGATTGGATGACGGACATAAACCTGCGGGACAAATCCGTGTGTACAGCCTGGAAGTAAACTTTGAACAATCTGCCACAGATCTAAGCGGACCTACGCATGCTCCGCCTCCCTCTACGCTCCTCAGCTCTCCCACTTCCCCTTTAAGGCGGGGCCGGAAGTGCAGCCGCGTCCGCCGGGCGCCGCGGGTGGAGGGACGCGCGGAGATGACGTAGGCAGCACCGGAAGCCGCTCCCCTGTGAGGCTGCGGACCCGAGCGGCGGCCGCAGGTCCAGGTCTGTATATGAGGCGGGCCCGGGTCGGGGAGGGGGTTGCCTGGCGCCCGCGCCTCTGTTGACCCGCCGCGCCTCGGGCTGTTTGTCTTTCTCTCCCTGCAGGCGCCATGGCTGCGGAGCTGACCCGGCCGCTGCGAGGCTCTGGCGGCCCGAACGCGCCTAGTCGGTGTGAACCCGGCGCGAGGTCCCGGGCCCCGGGGCGCTCGCTCAGGTCAGTGCCGCGCGGAACACGGCTCCGGGAGCAGGGGACCCGGGAGCGACGAACGGGTTGAAGGGATCTGGAGTTGATTTTAGAGATGGGAGAATTGAGTCTCGGAGTGACTGCCTCCTAGTGCCTCAGTTTCCTTAGCTGCGAAATGAGTTAACAGTCATGTCCCAGGGCTGCCATGAGTTTGAAAGATGATGAAGTGTGGAGAGGTGGTTTATGAAGTATAAAGCGCTGTACTAATGTGAGGGACTGCGCCATAAGTGTGGGTATGCCATGGAAACAGGTGTGTATGTGTAGTGCTGTTTGCAATAAAGATAACAAGGTTAATGCTGAATAATGATGGTAATCGGCATTTGTTGTAGGCTTACAGTGTGCGGGTACTGTGCTAAACGTTTTAAGTGCATTATCTTGTTTATTCCTCTTAAAAACCCTTGTAGGGTTACCTGTTCGTGGTTACCTTTTGTAAGTGAGGAAACTGGGCTTGAGATCGGTGAAGCGATTTGCCCAGGGTCACCCAGCAACAAGTGGTGTTGCAGAGCCCTTATTTCAGAAACACTTTGTATTCTTTCAAAGCTTTTAAAAATTCATCTTAAAACTGAAGGCGGATTTACACAGAACGGATATTCACACGGTTTTAAATTCATAAAGGGACCCTCACCCCTATTCCTCAGCCCTCCAGCATTCTCTGGAAGCAACCAGTGTTACTAGCTTCTTGAATATTCAGAATATAAGTATGTAAGTTCATTTAGATAAGTTCAGAGCCTCTGTACTCTTAAATTGCTGGCTATACTTAATAAGAAAAGAGAGGGAAGATGAAGCCAAGGGCAACAAGTGTCTTGCTTTCTCTCTTGATTAGGCCGGGTCCTGAGGGAGGAGAGGAAAATGCATTCATCATGTTTAATCGAGAATGTTGTATCTTTAGTAAGACCTGGGAGTATAGGTTTGGTTTGGTTTTGGTTTTGGAGGGTGGGGGCTGGGACAGATGTTGCACCTGCTCCTTCCTGTGGGACCCTGGGACAGTCACTCCACCTTTGGGGCCATAAATTTCCTCATTTATTAGTTAAGGGCAATTCTGATACCTTCCACGAGGTTGTGAAAATCAAGTGAGGTAATATCTATGAGTAGTACTTTAGTCTGTCAAACCAGTACAAAAATGAGAGTTGCCTAAGGGAACATAGGGAGTTAATGGTAGAACCAGAGACCAAACCCAGGTCTCCCATCTCCCAGTTTAGGAATCTTTTCATCATCCACCTGTTTCAGAGGTTTGTGATTGTTACTATTGAGGGCAGAAGGGCAAGTTTAATGTTTAGTCTTAAGTGAGGGGGAAAATAAAGGATGAGACACCATGGAGTGTGGAGAGGGTGGAGAGAAAATGCACCTGGTGGGAAATCATAGCCTCAAGTCAGTAACTGCCCTTAATTATAAAATTAAATTCCCAGTAAGTTTGAGCACTTGAGTTTTTTGGTCTGTGTATTTTAAGCCATCTTAAGATAAACTGTGGTAATGTCATAGGGTTGAAAGGGATGTTAGTGGAGCTTTCCTGCCAGGTATTCATAGTAATAAAACTTACAAGGGCCCTGTGCTAGGCATGTCCCTACTCTGGTCCTGATTCTCACAGCCCTCAAGGTGAGCTAGCTTCCATTTTACAGATGACAAAACGGAAGCTTAGAAGTTAGTTGAACATGTCCATGATCACAGAGGAAGTGGCTGAATCAGTAAAAGGTTTGACTGCTCCAAAGCATTTTCATTTACCTCATTCTGCCTCTGTATCCAGCTGTCCTTGACCATTCCCAGTAATGGGAAGCTCACCACTCCGGAGGCAGCTGTTCCATTATTGGAAAGCTCTGGTGTTTTAAAAGCTCCTCCTTCAGTTGAATTGAAATCCCACTTCCTGAAGTTTTCCCCGTGGGACCTTTGCTGCCAGTACATGATATTCCTAGAGGCTCTCTAAGAGTTCAGTTTAGACCTGTGACCTTAAGAAAGTTCTCTCCAGAGTCAGTTCAATTTTTTAGAGAAACGAAAGCTGATTTTTTTTTTTTAATAGTGCATTCTGCAAAGTTAATGGGGCCTGCTTTATTTTAAAAAGATGCCTTTTTCATGACAGTGAAAGATGAAGAACTGGAAAAGAGCCTCCCGTAAAGGGTTCAGTAGCTTAAAGGGCAATTTCTAATGTAAGAGTGGGAAGAAAAATTCTTATTAGGAGTTAGGAGAGTATATAAATATCAGAAATGGCTGGGTTTTTAAAGGTGCTCGTTGGAAAACTCGTCCCATAATCTCTGTAGTGTCACGGATACATTGATTTGGCATGCTGTATGATGTCTCTTAGTTATTTGGTAATGATATTGTTTTCACGGGTATTATAAATTTGCGTTGTGTCCATTTAAACGACAGTTCGTCTTACATAAATGTCAGCGTTTCTGTGATGGACCTGTGGCATACTGTGTGTGTGTGTGGCGGTGCAGGTGAGATAGAGGAAGCCCCCCTGCTTCTTCACTGCAAAAAATGATGCCTGGGCAGATGTTTTGGTTATGTTTTTAATTGGCCAGTATTAACTAATTAGCTGTTGTGACATTTTGTGAATGTCCACAGAAACTTTTTTTTTTGGTCTTGCTGTGAATGATTTTTTTAAAGTAAAACTTTTCCAGAAATTTTATAGATAAAAGGTTGTTAGGATACAGAAAAAGGAGGAGGCTTGTTATTTTGGTTTTTTGTTTGTTTGTTTTGTTTTTTGGCTGCACCGAGTGGCTCGTGGGATCTTAGTTCCCTGACCAGGGATCGAACCCAGGCCTTTGGCAGTGAAAGCGCAGAGTCCTAACCACTGGACCTCCAGGGAAGTCCCAGGAGGCTTGTTATCTTGTGTTAACTTGATAAAACTTTTGGTCAAATCATCGTTTTTTGGCAGCCAAGTAAATCCTTAAATTAATAAATCCTACCTAGCCCAAACCCTGAGGGTTAAAGTCCATTCACTGTTCAAAAATATTAGACAACAGATGATGTGATTGGAAGAGGTTTATTTGCTTTGACTGCTTTTTGTCTAATAACATTCCCACCAAATTTGATATTGGGAAATTAATGAAAATGATTTTTACATACCTTAACATTAACAAAGTTGGACGATGAGATCTGGATATTTGTGTAAACCTTGATCTAGGTGACATATATGGAAAGGAGTTTATTTTCCTCTTCTAACTTAATTTGGACATAAAGGGTTTTTTTTTAATAAATTTATTTATTTTATTTATTTATTTTTGGCTGAATTAGGTCTTTGTTGCTTCGTGCAGGCTTTCTCTGGTTGCGGCGAGTGGGGGCTTCTCTTCGTTGTGGTGTGATGGCTTCTCATTGCGGTGGCTTTTCTTGTTGCAGAGCATGGGCTCTAGGCACACGGGCTTCAGTAGTTGTGGCTCGCAGGCTCTGGAGCGCAGGCTCAGTAGTTGTGGCGTACAGGCTTAGTTGCTCCGTGGCATGTGGGATCTTCCCGGACCAGGGCTTGAACCCTTGTCCCCTGCATCGGCAGGTGGATTCTTAATCACTGCGCCACCAGGGAAGCCCTTAATTTGGACATAAAGTTTTTAAATTAGTATGATAATCTGATGGGAAACTGAGGGATCAGATTAGAAGGAAAGTTTTTATTCTTTTTTTTAATCATTGAAATGTTTCAACATATGAAAATAGAATAAAAAACCTCCATGTACCCATCACCCAGCACTAATATCTACCAACATGGCCTATCTTGGGAAAGATGGTTTTTACGTGATTTGCTTTATTTTTTGTTCTCTTCCTGTTAGTTAGTCCCCGTTGTTGAGAGTGTGTTGACACCTTGACATAGTATGTTTTGCTGGATACTTGTAAATTTTTTTGTTGTATTTAGCCCTAAAGGGGAAGGTGGTATATAATCAGGCTTGGTGCTCCCAGATTCTATCACCAGGTTGCAGTTCTCCTGGTGGTAGCTGGCTTCAGAGAGAGACACTTGGTGTGTTTAGAAGAGTACTGATCTTGAGAGCACTGGCTTTCAGTCTGCTCTGTTGGCTATAGGCAAATCACTTACCTTCTCTGACCTGCAGCTTACTCATCGGCAAAGTGAAGATGATGGTCCCTTTCTTTGGGTGTTTTTTAAGCATCAGAGTTACTAATTTGTCTTATTTGTGCAGGCTTCCAGGACCCTCATGGCTCTCTGGGGGTACATGAGGTTAAGAGTTGTCACCAGCTCATATGAGGCTTATAAAAACAGACTATGTAAGGCCAGATAAGTCCTTTGGTAATTCACGTTATAACAGGCAGTGCCATAAAGGAAGTGGAAGAACCAGAATACATGAGCCGTATAACTTACTGCATCTGCTTATTTTTCTTCCCCACACCTTTTTGCCTGAATATCTATTGCAAAAGCCAGTAGTCAGTTCTGTGATTCTAGTAACAGGTCACGTTGTACCTAGCATGATGACCAATGTCTCAAATTACTGCTCCGGAGACTTGTTTTCTGGTTGTCACATCCTTGTGCTTATTTTTGTGATTTTAGTGCCCAAATAGAGTGTATTAAGGAAATGGTATTATGATAGTTTTGATGGGGGTTCCATTGTATAGAATACACTGTTTCATAAGGAATGAATACTCTGTAAATCTTTTACTGTGGAGATGCATGTAGCATGTGCTAGACTCCAAAAGGAGCAAATCACGCACACACCAGCATAAATTTCATTGAGTTATGTTTTGAGGTCATGATTTGTTAAAGTATGATTTCACAAATGTATTTTCTTTTGTGTGCATGGAAATTTTTCAGATAAATACAGTGTATTAACTGTAAAATTGTAATGTAACTAAGCATAATGTTGTAATGCCAAGTTTTTTACACTAATTTTTAATACTTCATTTGTTAGCAGTCTTGCTTGAACGGTCATTTTGAGCAGAACTAATACAATATTTTGATGTGCCACAGGTAAATTTTTCCATAACCTTATGGAGAGAAAGGACTTTGAGACATGGCTTGATAACATTTCTGTTACATTTCTTTCTCTGACGGACTTGCAGAAAAATGAAACTCTGGATCACCTGATTAGTCTGAGTGGGGCAGTCCAGCTCAGGCATCTCTCCAATAACCTGGAGACTCTCCTCAAGCGGGACTTCCTCAAACTCCTTCCCCTGGAGCTCAGTTTTTATTTGTTAAAATGGCTCGATCCTCAGACTTTACTCACATGCTGCCTCGTCTCTAAACAGTGGAATAAGGTGATAAGTGCCTGTACAGAGGTGTGGCAGACTGCCTGTAAAAATTTGGGCTGGCAGATAGATGATTCTGTTCAGGACGCTTTGCACTGGAAGAAGGTTTATTTGAAGGCTATTTTGAGAATGAAGCAACTGGAGGACCATGAAGCCTTTGAGACCTCATCATTAATTGGACACAGTGCCAGAGTGTATGCACTTTACTACAAAGATGGACTCCTCTGTACAGGTAAGAGAGCCTGGAACATTTTTTTTGCATTTCATAGAGTGTAGTCTTACAAATAGAACAAAATACTCCTCAGGCTTGAGAATGGCAGTTGTTAATTATATATCTATAATGGCATTATCCCTCCATCCCTGACTGGTTTTTCTCCTCTTTATCCTTTTTCACTCTGAGAAGACAATTATTTTTATAAAATTTTATGAGAAGAAAGCTCCAGACATTTTTTTAAACGTGATGTGTGTCAGAAAGCTCTACTTGTTTCTGTGCTTTTCTTCCATGTACAGTCCTCCATGTTGGGTTTTTTTTTTTTTTTTCTATCAGCTATGATTTTAGGGGAAAAAACAGTAGAAAAGTTACTGTATAGTCCTAGCAAATAGGTCATTTTGGAAGAATTATGTAACCTCTCTGTTTGTTCCCTTGTCTGTAAAATATGGAAAAGGAGATATTTCTGTCTTGCTCTAAGATCCTGTGGTGAGAAGAATTAGAAGAGTTTGGGCATGGGAATGAAGACAGTTGGGTATTTTAAAACTAAGCAAGTAGTTGGGTAACTTTTTATAACAAATGTAATCATTAAAATTAGAATTATGTGTATCTTCCAATTATAATGGGCATGTGTTTCTACATGTGTGATTATAATTAGTGCCTATGTTTTAGGCAATACATTTGGATAGGTGTTGTAAATAATTCTCAAGCAAAGTTTAGAATGGCTCTAGGCAGTTCTTAACCAATGATAGCAATGCCTATTTATTTCCATCATATATAATATATATAGTATAGGGATACTCCATGTTCTGGATGATTAGAAATCATCCAGGATGATTTCTAATAAACACTTGAGTATTACCTAAATTACATAGTTGTCATTTTTAATAGTATATACTGTTCCTTTGTGTAAATATATCATAATTATTTAGCCATTTCCATATTATGCATATTCAGGTTGTTTCTATTTTTATGAATATTTTTGTTTGCATTATTTTTTCCCCTTGAATTATTTATTTGGGGCAGAAGCCTCAGAGTAGAATCACAAGATCCAGACGTATGAATAATTTTCTAGCTCCTCTTAAATGTCCTTTCCAGATATATTGGATTGATGCTATGCCCACAGCAAAGTCTAAAGTAACCTGCTTCTCCCTCAGAGTCCTACCAGACTCAGTTTTAATATTTTTAATAATTAAGAGAGGTATGATTTCTCAATATTGTTTTAAAATGGCATTTCTTTATTCATTGAGGATGTACATTTTCTCACGTGGTGACATTCTCTGAAATGCTAGACACTTTGTCAGTTTTATAAAATAAACATTAAATTTGAGGCATTTCATGGTTTTGTTTGTTTGCCATCCTGAAATTACTCCGTGCTTACATTATTTTCCCTGTCCTATAAAAAGCCTGATTACTGGAACAACATCATTTGTTCTTTTACACTTTGATGTACTTTTCTAGCTGTGGTGATGGCTTTTCAATATCCTTTTCGCGTCATGATCACCGGCAGGTAATTTTTTTTTAAAGATTAAGATGCCGTATTGCCTTTGAGCTTGGCATTTATTCACACTTGGGTCAATACTGGCAGTTGACTCATTTTCAGAACCAATTCCAGCTTTTTTTTTTTTTTTTAATTTCTTGTTAAACTTCGCATTTAAAATGCCGTAAAACCTGTTACTTGTCACAGAAGTAAATGGAATACATTCACTGAATTCCTTAGCTACCTGGACAGTTAATATCTGCAGATAACTGTGGACCCAACCCTGCATTTTAAGATTATTCTCCAGGTGGGTCTATATGCTATGTTATTTTTAGTATGATTAAATTCACCAGGTTGGCATATGGAAAATTATGCTTTGTTTATTGAAAATGATCCAAAGCATTAGTTTAAAGAAGCATTCCTGGGACTGTTAACTAGTGAGAAATATTTGTTAATAGAATTAAACATGTGTTTGTATCACTTTGTTACTTAAGAGCTTGTATTTTCACTGTGGTTGAATTGGGAAATTCTGAATTTGGCAATAAATTTACAGTGACTCTCAGATTAGCCCTTAAGCAAGCAATAAAACAGTATTACCAAAAAGATCGATAATGCTAAAAATTAACATGGTATGGATTGAATGAGGTAGTTATTCTGCTTATTTCTGAAATGGTAAGAAAGGAAACTGTTGTGCTTTGTGCTGTTCAGTAGGTATTTATTTATAAAATGCCTACTGTGTGACAGACTGTGTGAGGGCATGCATAGCTGAATTAGAGCAGTTCTTTCCGCAGAGAACGTACACACTGGGATCAGGAAGGTAACCTGATTAAGTAAAGGTCTCCGTGTGAACTGTGGCTAATAAGAAAACACTGAAGTGGATAGTTGCTGCTCCACTGTAGTAAATTATTGCCATGTGGGATTCAGGCTCAGAGTTGTCAGATCTGACTTTTCAAGAGAAGCCCCAAGTCTAAATTTTTGTGAAATACCCTCGTTTTTTTAAAAAGTATTAATTTTTAAGTATTATTCAGAATTTTAAAATATTGTGGTTGGGTCATATTCAACCTATAAGTGGCTGTGTTGTAACCTCTGGCTTAACATGCGAATGGGAAAAACGAGAGCTATGAAGGAGGTATGATCAAATGATATATTTAACTAGGCTTACTGTGATGAACATTTCACAGTATATACAGATACCAAATCATTACATTACACACCTAGAATTAATATAATGTTATATGTCAATTATATCTTAATTAAAAGAGAGACCAACCAAAAAAGTGATACTGTTGAATTGTATGAGGGAATAAAATTATATAATTGTTCAGAAGAAGGAATGATTTCTTCCATTTGGGAAAGTAGAGCAGTGTTTATGTTGGGTCTTGAAGAATGTATAGATTTTTGGAGAGTTGAGATACACAGGGCTTTCCAATAGGAATATCAGCATTCGAAAGGGCCAAGCATGAAGCATGGAGGATGAAAATAAAGAAAACCCATGTTGGCTGAAATCTTAGAATATAATTAGGGAGAGACTCCTAGAGTATAATCTGAAGAAATAGGCTTGGGCTGTGTTTTCACAAGCCTGGAATGCCAGGAACATGTATTTGGACAGTTTTCTATAAACTATGAAAGATTTTTGAGCAGAAAAAGGGCCGAGTTCAGAGCTTTCCATTTCAGATAAACTAGTGTTTCTTGTTTCTGTGAGACCCAGGTCCTCTTTTGATGACATATTTTACAGTATTCTCCTATCATGAAGTAAAAATCATGGAAGTAACTTATCTATAAGTACACATTTTAAAAATCAATATAATACCCAAATTTTGATCCAGAGGAGAAATAAGAGGACTGTGATTTAAAGTAATACATATTGAACACGTGCTCAAGCATGGCTTAGAAGGTGGTAAAGTAATCAGATGTTTACACCTATGTGTACTATTACTGTGAACATGACAGCTGTGAATGCAGAATGTTGTGTTTGTGTCACACAACATTTGTATCATGTTGTATTTTGTATCATCTGTGACACCATCTTTTCAAATGGTGAAAGACTCTTAGCAGAGTTCCCAGGAAAGTACGTCGTTCCTCAATTTATCTGGTAGTTACACTCATAGAAAATTAGGTATACAGTTAAACTGCTAATACTCTTTGTAAAACAGATTTTAGGTTCAGTCAGATAACTAAGATTTTCACTTACAAATATCTGGCAGAACCTTATGGAATGTCATACAGAGTACAGATTCTTTTTGTGCTCTGCAAACATTGCAGGATGTCCAGCATTCCTGGACTCTGCCCAGTAGATGCCAGTAATGTCCTCTCATTGTGACAGTGAAGCCACCCTAGAAATTTCTGAAGTGTTCCCCCTAGGAGATGATACTAATTCTGTTGATACCCTTTGACATAGACACATCTTGCGCTTGCAATTTAAATGACTAGTCTTGCAGTTTAGATGAGCTTAAATAGGTCTAGATATAGGATAGTAAGGGTAGAGATTTTTAAAAGTAGCAGTTGCAGAGAAGAGCAGCTATTGAAATAGAATTGACAGGATTTGTCAATGAATTGGGTATGTGGTAAGGAATAGGGAGATTTCAAAAATGGCTGAAGGCTTCTAGCTGCGTGTATAACTAGGAAGATAGTAGTAGTAGTAAAAGAATAGAAAATGAAGGGATAAATTCAAGAGGATAGATGGAATTCAATTTGGGATGAACTGAATTCAGTTGGATGTCTAAGTGGAGATTCCCACAGTGTCTGGAAATGCTGGGTGAGAGCTTTGGAGAGTGCTCAGGGCTAGAGAGAATGATTTAGGAGTTAGTCACATCACAGCTATGGCTGTAAGTGAAATTTTAAAAGGAGATGGAGAGAGGAGAAGATAGAGCATAGGAGGATCCTTTGAGTGTGTACTCAGAGAAAGGGGAGAGGTAAAGAAACAAGGGTAATGAAGAGAGTTTCAAGAAGGAGAATGAAAGTTGCCTGACTTGAAGAGGCACTGGTAAATGTTTATTCAGTTGGTTAAGAGAGTCAGATAACTCAGAGGGGTGGTTTGAGAGCTGAGATCTGATTCTACCAGTTAAATATTTAAACTTAACTTGATAAGATAGCTTACTCTGTTTGGGTTACGGCTCATTTTTCTGCTTACCTTTGTTACATTACCCATCTCTGTAATTTTTATATCAAAGATTGTTTTGTGAGTTGAGAGGGCTTTTTCTCCCTTTTATATAATGAAAAATAGTCTACATTTAGTTCCCTTTCACTTTCCTCTACACTGTATCATTTACAACCTCTTTACCCAACCTGATTGTTTTCTGATGTTTATTAGGGTGTAAAACTGAATGGCCTCATGTTTTCCTATATAAACTAGTTTAAATAATTAATTTAGATAATCTCCTTCCCTTTTTTATCAGATTGTGGTAAACTGTATGATTTATCATTTTAACCATTTTAAGTGCATTGTTGTGCAGACATCACCACCATCTATCTCCAGAACTTTTAGCATCTTTCCAAACTGAAACTGTACTCATTAATCAATGACACCCTATTCCCTCCTCTGCAGCCCCTGGCAACCACCATTCTACTTTCTGTCTCTGAATTTGACTACTCTAGGTACCTAGAGTACCTAGAGTAGAATCTTACAGTGTTCTGACTGAATTTCACTTAGCATAATGTCTCCGTGGTTCCTCCATGTTGTCACGTATGTCAGAATTTCCTTCCTTCTTAAGGCTGAATAATAATCCTTTGTATGTATAGGCCACGTTTTCTTTATCCCCCCTCCTAGTTTATAACTGGCCTTCCTGCTTCCAGTTTTGCTCCCCTTCAAACCATTTTCTTTGATGCAGCCATAGTGATCTTTCAGAAATGCAGATAAGGTCATAGTTAAACATCCTCCCGACCGAGTTCTCCAGCCTAACCTTGCCACTATTTCCCAGTCATACCGAACTGTTATCAGTGTCCATGTTTTAGGCAATGCATTTTGACAAACATTGTAAATAATTCCTAGGTAGCTTTTAGAATGGATTCAAGTAGTTCTTTATGAATCGACCCCAATGCCTAGTCACGTATATTTATGTAATATATAGGGATATTTAATAGGTGCTTTAATAGTTATATTCCAGCGATTGGTAAACCACGAACTGCAGGGGCTGGATCCAGCAGAGTGGAGTAATTACCACAGAGACTCTAGGACTCAAAAAGCCTAGTATATTTACTGTCTAGTCTTTTACAGAAATTTTGGCTGAGCTCTGGCATATACTGCTTTTTTCGGTTGGGGAGAGGGTGCTGATTACTTTATTCATCCTTTAGATTTCAGCTAGTTAATACCTGAAAGTTTGGGGGGTTTTTTTAAGCCATGAAATTCCTTCTTCCAACAGTCCTACAGCACAGCCCGGCTTAACAGCAGAGTAGAGGATATAGCTGTGGAGCCAGTCGCTCCATCTCCTGAGGCATGTTCATGGAACACCTCGATGTTGAGGTGCACGATTGTAAACTCAGTGGAGCTTCACCTGGGGCGCTTTCTCCTTTTATCCCCCCCTTGTATTTGCTATGGGCTTTTGTACTGCCCACCACTTACTGTACTGAAGTGTTATTGTTTGTTTAGCCTTTTTGTCTTCATAGGAAGACTAAGCACCATAAGAGCAAGAGCCCTGCCTGACACACAAGTTCTCTAAATATGGGTTGAATGAATGAATGAATGAGACCCTGGCTGAACACTGGCAATAAATCAGAACCAAGCTAAGATAGGATCTGAAATGATTTCTTTTCCTGCTTTGCTTCCTAGAAATATAGTCACAAAATGCTGACTGGACCAAAAAGCTGAGAGGACCTTAAAGATTATCTAGACCTGTGCTGTCCAGTGTGGTAGCCACTCAACACGTATGGCTTTTGAGCGCTTGAGATACGGCTAGTTCAAACTGAGATGTGAAATAGGAAGTACTCACTGGATTTTGAAGACTTAGAATGTAAACTATTTCATTAATTTCTATATTGATTACATGTTAGATGATAATATTTTTGGCATACTGAGTTAAAAATATTAAATTATTTTCCCTGTTTTGTACTTTTTAAAATAAATTTATTTATTTTTGGCTGCGTTGGGTCTTCATTGCTGCGCGTGGGCTTTCTCTAGTTGTGGCGAGCGGGGGCTACTCTTCATTGCGGTGTGTGGGCTTCTCGTTTGGTGGCTTCTCTTGTTGTGGAGCACGGGCTCTAGGTGGGCAGGCTTCAGTAGTTGTGGCACGTGGACTCAGTAGTTGTGGCTTGCGGGCTCATAGAGCGCAGGCTCAGTAGTTGTGGCTCACAGGCTTAGCTACTCTGTGGCATGTGGGATCTTCCCGGACCAGGGCTCGAACCCATGTCCCCTGCATTGGCAGGCGGATTCTTAACCACTGCACCACCAGGGAAGTACCCTTTTTTTTGTACTTTTTAAAGTAGATGTTAGAAAAATTTAAATTGTGTATGTGTCTTGCCTTATATTTCTATTGGACGGTATTGTTCTAGATCATTGGTTCTCAATGCATTGCTAATACATTAGAATCACCTAACAAGCTTTTACAGTAATTAGATCCTACCTCAGATGTTCTAAGTTAGAATCTGTGAAGACAGGGCCCTGCACGTGTGTTTTGATAAAGCTCCGCAGTAGATTCTGATGCCTCATATGCCCATTGAGAACCACCAGCCAAATCTCGCCTTTCATTTTATAGAGAGGAAACTGAATCCTTAAATAGTAAAATAACAACAAATATAGTCTTCATTTCAGTATGCTCTCATAGGGTTTGTCCCAGTTGAAATTCATACTCTGCCTCTTTCATAACTGATAGCTATTTTTCCATTGTCTGAAACAGTGGCTCTTGATCAACCCTTAAAGGTGGCATTGTGGCTAACTTTATTTAGTCATTTAAACTTTTAGAAAACTGATCAGTTGGTGCTTTTCCAAGATACCATGTCCTTATTACAGGGACTACATTTTTGTAGCTTCAGAATGGTTTTTTCTTTGTCAGTTCTTTTTTTTTTTTTTTTTTTTTTGGCTGCTCTGTGTAGCATGCGGTATCTTAGTTCCCTGATGAGGGATCGAACCTGTTCCCCCTGCAATGGAAGCGCAGAGTCCTAACCACTGGACCGCCAGGGAATTCCCTCTTTGTCAGTTCTTATTCTTACTTTTATACAGGTAAATTGTGAGACATGTGTTCATCGTTAGGATTTTAAATGTGATTAAGACAAAGTCCTGAATTGTCACCATAATCAGTATAATATTTTCATCAGAGGCAGAAGTAAAACCTACCCTCTTTTCTGCAGAATCTTAAGAGGCTTTACAAGCTCTTTGTTGAGTTGTTGTGAACGTCTGAGAATAATTTATGTCTAGTTTTCTTTGAAGTTCCTTCACATATTTCAGGATGGCTCAAGAAATTAGCAGTTAGTCTTTGCAGAAATTAACCAGTGATTGGAGGCTTATCTATGATTTGCCTTAGAGTAGAACATGTTCCAGCAGACAACTTTACTATTCACCATTCTTTATTTGTTCAGAATTGTTGGGTAATGGACAGGCATGCAAGTGTACACATCCAGTCATAGGTGGTACCCACCATTTTGAGCTTAAATCAGAGAGCTCATGATAGCCAAAAATTTGGGAGAATTTACAAGTGGAAGCACCAAGGGGTGCTTTAGTCTAACACCACGCTATAACCTGGAAAGTTAAGGGAAAAGGACTAAACCAAAAGGCTTGGATTCAGTCCCAGGGCTGTTAACAGTATTCTGGTGACCCAGAGCAAGTTGTGTTACTGTCTCCACGCTTTGGTTTTCCCAGCTATTAAGTGAGAGTGCTAGAGGAGGTGACTGTTAAGGTTCTCCTTTAAGAATACCATGGTTTGGGGAATTGATTTTCCTTCTTTAGTGTTTGTTTTCTTACTAACCTCCCTGTTTTTCTCTTGAAGGGTCAGATGATTTGTCTGCAAAACTATGGGATGTGAGCACAGGGCAGTGTGTTTATGGCATCCAGACCCACACTTGTGCAGCGGTGAAGTTTGATGAGCAGAAGCTTGTGACAGGCTCCTTTGACAACACTGTGGCCTGCTGGGAATGGAGTTCCGGAGCCAGGACCCAGCACTTCCGGGGGCACACGGGGGCGGGTGGGTTGCCTTTCTTCAAGGGTTTCAACAGCTACTTTACCCTCATTCCTTAAAGCCAGGAGCCAAGAATGTGATCCCTTTTTTGTTTTTGTTTTTTAATTTAACCTGTCTTTCCCCCAATTTCTTTCTCAGTCACTACAGTTAATACCTTTATTCAAGTTACTCTTTTTTGGAATTTTCCCCCTAATTTTGCTTTTCCTTGGCCCATTTTTTAACTCTTATGTCCTTTATACCCTTATGCTAGGAGAGGCAGTTCTTCTTTTCCCCTATTTCATTTATATCCTATTGAACAGTCAGCCCCCTCTGTTTTGATCAGATTCCATACCTCCAAATTGAGTAAGTGCTACACTTGTAAATTCAGTCCACTCTATTTGTAGAATTAGGACTGGAAATCATTTGGAGTGACTATACAGATTACATCAAATTGAAGCTTGGTTGACAATAATTTTACAGCAGCCTTAGTTTGTAAAAAACTGGTCATTTGAACGTACCCTTCAGATCTGAGCTTCTCCCTCTGCTTCACTGTATTTTGGAGCTCTGTGCAGAAATCACGTTGATGTAGTTCCCAGCCTCTTGTGCAGCTGCTCCCTTCTTCCTTTCTGCCCTTTACCCACTGCATTAGCCCCTGAGAATCATAGTCTATGCTCTTGAGACACTTATGAGCAGCCTTCCTGTACTCCCTAAACAGGTTGAGTTTCTCTGCTGTAGGTTTCCCAATACGTGTGTTAACACTTACCATATCAATACAAGTAAGTATGATAACCTTGTTTCCCCACCAACCTGTAAGCTCCAGAAGGACAGGGATCCTGCGTGTCTTATTCACACTTAGGTCCTGAATTCCTTGCACCGTACCTGGTACTCAGTAATTCTTTAATGTAAACCTAGCTGTTTTGTGGCAAAAAACCGAGTCCCCCCCCATTTTGTTTGTCATCCTGTACATTTTTCTTCAGTCTTCTCTGCTACCACTTGTTTGTTGTAGAAATTAATATTTTGAAGATATATGACTTAACATGGAACTTATATATCAAACTGAGTGTAATATTCCACAGTGTCCAGGGTTGTACATTGACTTCCAGGTGATTTTATACCTGGTCAGCTTTGAGAGCCCTGTTCTAAAAAATTTCCTCTTTGCTGTTCCCTGGACATTGCTGTGGCTTTACCTAACTCCATGCCTTTGCTGTTCCCTCTACCTGCAGTATTCTCTTTCTTTTCTTGATAAATTCTACTCATCCTTCAGGGCCCATCTCCAATATCGCCTCTTCCCTGAAGTCCTCCCTGATACCCCTGGGCAGAGTTAGTCATTCTCCTTGGTGTTTCCCTAGCAAGAGGTAAACATTTATTTATCTTTTTTTTTTGGACTTCCTCTTCCACCCCTCACTTAGTCTGAGTTCCTTAAAGAAAAGAGCAGTGTCTTCATCTTTGGGTCCCCAGTATTCCTTTAGAGCTTGGCAGGCATTTAAAAAACAAATATTTGAGTACTTGCTATACTCAGGCACTGTTTTAGGTGCTGGGGATAGAGCTCTAAAGAAAATGAGACAGTTTGAGAGAATGGCTCAGTCTGACCTTTAAGATCTTTGTTTTGTTTTTCTCATTACACTGGCTTTTCTTGAGTATGGGTATTGTTTTGCAGCTTATACTCTTGACGTTTTACCTTACTGCAGTAAATAGTACAAATATGAGTTGGTCCACTTACGTTCTGTTTTTCCTGCATAGGCTAGATAAGTTATGTGTAGTATCAGGCAGGCAGTCCTGAGAAGAAATGCCATTATCTACTACACTGGTTTACCTCTCACTCGGAACCTAGTACAAGTATAAGAGATTGTACTATTCCAGGAGCTTTTCATCCTTAGAATTATAAGCTATGATAATAACAAGAATTTTGAAATGGATATATTTTTTAGCATAAAATTGCTAGCTGAGAAAGCATCATTCCTACAGTAGTTCTGGTTGAGAAATTATACAGTTGGGCAGCTAGGGAGAATAAATGTAATTGAACTCTACTATGAAAGACCCACAGGCAAAGGCGTATTTTAACTTTGTGTGTGTTGTATATACTAGTGTTTAGCGTCGACTACAATGATGAACTGGACATCTTGGTGAGTGGCTCTGCAGACTTCACTGTGAAAGTATGGGCTTTATCTGCTGGGACGTGCCTGAACACACTCACTGGGCACACAGAATGGGTCACCAAGGTAGGAAGACTTACAGAAGAAATGTTGACATCAGTCTTGCTGAGGGTGGGGGAGCTGGGGGTGGGATGGAGGATGGTAGATGCTGCCTCATAAGTGGTAGATGAGTCATAAGATGGGATAGATACAACCACAAAGCATGATGATGTATAACAGTGGCCAGCATGTAAAAGACACTCAGTAAATAGTTTAATGAATGAGTGACTTATGGACATGGAAATATGCCCACAATATATTAGGTGGGTAGAGGGAGCAAATAAAACAGGTTACTTACAAAAAACTATGTAGAGTATGACGACAGTTTCTAAATGTGTTTTTGCACTAAAATGTTGAAGATGATTATTTCTTGTGGAATTGAGTACTTTTTTCCCTTTAGGATAAGCATATTTTTAAATCAGAAAAGTAATTTTCATTTTAAAAAAGAAAATGCTTGCGAGAAGTGGAAGAAAAATGTACAGGCTCTTTAAAAGAACATTGTGCTGGTTTCTAGCCACTTTTATTCAACATATAAGTGGAAGTCCTAGACAGAGCAGAAAAAGAAAAAAAGGGATCCATGTTGGAAAGGAAGAGGTAAAGCAGTCAGTATTTGCAGATGCATGACATTTTGATGACTCCACCAGAAAACTGTTAGAACTTGTAAACTACATGTAAAGTTGCAAGATGTAAAATCTATACACAAAAATCTGTTGCCTTTCTGTACACTAATAATGAACTATCAGAAAAAGAAAGAAAGAAAACAGTCCCATTTACAGTTGCATTAAAAAGAATAAAATACCTGGGAATAAGTTTAACCAGTACATAACAGAAAGACCTGTATATTGAAAACTGCAAGGCATTAATGAAGGGAATTGAAGTAGACACAAATAAATGGAAAGGTATTTCGTGCTCATGGATTGGAACAATCGGTATTGTTAAAACGTCCATACTACCCAAAGCAATCTGCATATTCAGTGCAATCCCTATCAAAATTCCAATGGCATTTTTCAAGGAAATAAGACAAATAATCCTAAAATTTGTATGGAACCACAAAAAAACTCAAAAAGCCAAAGCAATCTTGAAAAAGCACAAAGCTGAAGGCATCATGCTTTTAAACTATATGACAAAGATACAGTAGTTAAAACTATGGTATTGGCAGAACAGACACATAGATCAATGGAACAGGATAGATAGCCCAGAAATAAACCCACGTATATATGGTCAATTCATTTATGACAAAGGAGCCAAGAATATACAATAGGGAAAGGGCAGTGTCTTCAATAAATGGTGTTGGGAAAACTGAACAGCCACCTACAAAAGAATGAAACTCAACCACTGTCTTACACCATACATAAAAATTAACTCAGATTCGAATAAAGATTTGAACTTCTTAACACCTGAAATCATAAAACTTAAGACTAGAAGAAGAGATCATAAGCATCTTGACATAGGTTTTGGCAATGATTTTTTGAATCTAACACCAAAAGCAACAAAAGCAAAAATAAATAAGTGGGACTACACCATACTAAAAAGCTGCACAGCAAAAGAAACTTAACAAAATTAAGAGGTAACCTACTGAATGGGAGAAAATATTTGAAAATTATATATCAGATCGGGGCTAATATCCAAAATAGATAAATAACTCATACAACTCAATAGCAAAAAACCAAACAGTCTGATTAAAAAATGGGCAGAAGATCTGAGCATTTTTCCAAAGAAGACATATAGATGATAAATGAAAACAACAACTAACAAGTAAATGAAAAGATGTTCAGCATAATTAATCATCAGGGAAATGCAGATCAAAACCACAATGAGGGAGTTCCGTGGTGGTCCAGTGGTTAAGACTCTGCGCTCCCAGTGCAGGGGGTCCAGGTTTGATCCCTGGTCAGGGAACTAGATCCTGCATGCCGCAACTATAAAAAAGATCCCGCATGCTGCAACAAAGATCCCACACGTGGCAATGAAGATCCCACATGCCACAACTAAGACCCAGCACAGGCAACTAACTAAATAAATATTAGGGGGAAAAAACCCACAATGAGATATCACGTCATACTAGTTAGAATGACTTATCAAAAAGACAAGAAATAACAGGTGTTCGTGAGATTGTGTAGAAAAGGGAACCTTTGTTCACTTTTAGGGGAATGTAAATTGGTGCAGCCACTATGGAAAACAGTTTGGAAGTTCCTCGAAGGATGAAAAATAGAACTTCCACATGATCCAGCAATTCCACTTCTGGGTATTTATCCAAAGAAATTGAAAACACTAACTCAGAAAGATACATGCACCCCCATGTTCATTGCAGCATTATTTACAATAGCCAAGATATGGAAACAACCAAAGTGTCCATAGATGGATGAAGGGGTATATGTATTGAAATATTATTTAGCCGTAAAAAAAGAATGAAATCTTGCCATATGTGACAAATGGATGGACCTCAGGGGCATTATGCTAAGTGAAGTAAGACAATAAAGAGGCAAATACCATACGATCTCTCTTATAGGTGGACTCTACAGGGGAAAAAAAAGCCAAGCTCATAGATACAGAGAACAGATTGGTAGTTGCCAGAGGCCGGGGGTGGGATGTGGGGAGTGGGAGAAATGGGTGGACAGTGTTTTTTGGTTTTTTAGTTTAAATAAATTGTGAAGAAAGGGAAGGAGGAAGGAGGAGAAAATAATGCTCGCAAGAAGTGAACCAAAAATGTACAGGATCTTTAGAAGAATGTTGTGATGTCTTCTAGTTTTCAAAAAAACAATTGCTGTGAGAATCAAAAGCCATGTAAAAAGTGGAAATGCCATGCAGAAACACTTTTCTTGAGTTTATCGTGCTATTCTGTGAGGGGCTAAGGATGCAGGAATGAGCAAAACAGACCCAGGCTTGATGCGAATGTTAGTCTAGTAGGAGGAATAGTTATTAGTAATTTCACAAGTTCACAAATTGTGTTAAGTGCTATGGAGGAAAAGTGCAGGGTCTAATTCATTTTGATTCAGGTAAAGCTTTTAGAGAAGGGGCCAAATGTGAAGAATAAATGGGAGGTAACTGTGTAAATGGAGTGTTTCAGAGGGTGCCGTATGTGCACAGGCCCTGGGGTGGGAAAGAGCCTAGAACATTTGATAAGCTGATGCCCTGGAAGGCCAGCGGAGCTGTGCTGTAGTTGGGGGAGGTGTGGGAGAGGGGCCATCATGTACGCTTTACTAGACCTCATTAAGGATTCTGGATTATTGTAAGTATAGTAGAAAGCAAGTGATGAGTTCTGAGCAAGAGTCTGGTGTAATTTCATGTTTTTAAGAAGATAACTGCTGGGCTTCCCTGGTGGCGCAGTGGTTCAGAATCTGCCTGCCAATGCAGGGGACATGGGTTCGAGCCCTGGTCTGGGAAGATCCCACATGCCGCGGAGCAACTAGGCCCATGAGCCACAACTACTGAGCCTGCGCGTCTGGAGCCTGTGCTCTGCAAGAGGCCGCGATAGTGAGAGGCCCGCGCACCGCAATGAAGAGTGGCCCCCGCTTGCCGCAACTAGAGGAAGTCCTCGCACAGAAACGAAGACCCAACACAGCCAAAAATAAATAAATTAATTAATTTAAAAGCAAATTTAAAAAAAAAAGAAGATAACTGCTGAGTGAAAAATGGGTTACAGTGGGGCACAAGTGGATGCAGGGTGGCCAGTTAGGCTTTTGCAGTAGTCTAAGCAAAAGAGACCCACGGCTTGGACTTGGGTGGCAATAAAGAAGGAGAAGGGCATACACGAAGGATGTGTCTTTAAGGTAAAGCCAACTGAACTTACTCATGGGGAGCAAAGAAGAAGAAAGAATCTGATGACTAGTGGCTTTTAGACTGGGTGGGTGATTGTGTGAGAAGACCAGTAATACCACCGAACTGTACACTTAAAAATGGTTAAGATCCTACGTTTTATGTTATGTGTATTTTAGGACAATAAAAACATTGGGAAAAAAAATTCTGTACTGGGTGCATTCAATTTTAAATAGAAAAGTTATATAATACAAGTTGGTGTTATGTTAAAAACAGTGGACTTGGGGCCAGGACACTGACTGAGATGTCTTAGATAAGTTACTCTTCCCTTCAGGGCCTGAGTTTCATCATCTGCTAGATGTTCCTGTGAGTACTAAATGAGATGATGGGACAGAACCCAGCAAGGTGCCTGGCACTCAGTAGCAGGTCTGTCAGTTTCATTTGAATCTGCAACCCAGGCTTCTGAATGAGTGAGCCTGGCCTCCCCTCTCACTTTATGCTTATTTATTCCTAAAATAACCAGAAGCTAGTGTTTACAGATTATCCCACATGCTAATGGAATGTTAGCTTCCATTACATTATTATTTTCTTTGTTTTATTTAATTTTCACTACAATTATTTGAGATAATAGGTGCCCCATCCCCTATTTTAAAGATGAGGAAACTGAGAAATGAAGAGGTTAGATGGTCCTGCCCAAGGTTGCAGAGTCAACATATGACAGATTCTGGTCCCAAGTCGAGTGCCTTTCCCTTTATGATGCACATGCTTATGAAAACAGGTCCTTTGTATCTACTATGTGAATGGACTTTTTTCTTTCCTATCCCTCACATTTTTTATGAAGTCACGTTTTATAATTTTTTTTTTTTTTTTTTACGTTTTATAATTTTTAAAGTCAGTCCTAATGTTTGCTTCCAGACTAAAGCTAAGAGTAAATGCTGCCAACATTAGACACTTTTAGGTCTTGCTAATAATCTAGAGAATCTGGTAATAGTAAAACTCTTAGTAAAGGTTAACTTGTGTTATAGTTAACATAGAGTTATAGATTACTCATATACCATATCATTTGGAGCTCTTTTTCCTATTTTCATAGGGGTAGGAACAGTACTAAAAGGATCTTTCTGTAACATGGATATTTATTATTTCTAGGTGGTCTTGCAAAAGTGCAAAGTCAAGTCTCTCTTGCACAGCCCTGGAGACTACATCCTCTTAAGTGCAGACAAATATGAGATCAAGGTGAGGTTTTTTTCCCTCCATTACTTTGCCTTATGAAAGAGTGTGGCACGGGGGGAATATTTCAAGGGAGGAAGGAATGTCTTTAAGCCCTCTTAAACACACTGGAAAGAGAATTGTTCATTTTCCTGTGTTCTAGGCAGTTTCTAACTCTGATTTGTAAATGAAGGGGGAAAAATCCACAGAAATTTATCTTCGATGCGTTCTTACCTTTTCTTAAGACATATATCTCCTGCTCTCCTCAGTTCTTAGATCTAAAGTATGAAAACATAAACATTTACTTGTGTCATAATAATAGCAATTTGCAAAAAAGTTTACAGAGCACTCTTACATGTGTTTTTATTGCATCTTTTAAACTGTTCCATATGGTAGGCACTAACCATCTTCACTGCAGGAACTAAGGTTCAAAGAGGTTAAATATTTTACCCAAGATTACGCAACACATATGTGCCAAATCAGAATTTGAACCCATGCTTCAGCTGTAAAACCTGTGGTCTCTCCAGTTTACTTCACTTTGTATTTGACGTCAGCAAACACAGGCCACATTGTTTAAGGACAAGCTTTTCTATGGTGATGTGATCTCTCATCTTTCCTAATTTTCTCTTATCTGTAGATTTGGCCAATTGGGAGAGAAATTAACTGTAAGTGCTTAAAGACGTTGTCTGTCTCTGAGGATAGAAGTATCTGCCTGCAGCCAAGACTTCATTTTGATGGCAAATACATTGTCTGTAGTTCGGCACTGGGTCTCTACCAGTGGGACTTTGCCAGTTATGATATTCTCAGGTAATATTCCCTTGGACCTTTACCTTTAACAGTCTGTTGCAGTTTAATAATAAAGGCAAGGGCTTCCCTGGTGGCGCAGTGGTTGCGAGTCCGCCTGCCGATGCAGGGGACTCGGGTTCGTGCCCCGGTCCGGGAAGATCCCACATGCCGCGGAGCGGCTGGGCCTGTGAGCCATGGCCGCTGAGCCTGTGCGTCCGGAGCCTGTGCTCCGCAACGGGAGAGGCCACAACAGTGAGAGGCCCTCGTACTGCAAAAAAAAAAAAATAATAATAATAATAAAGGCAAGACTAAATATTTCCATAAACCAGTTAGTAACTTGCTTTGGGGAAATGTTTAGTCCATCAGTTGTGTGCTGAAAATCTCACACATAAAAATGTTTTAAAGGCAGTAATTAAATTAGAGTTATATGTTAGAATGTAAAGGGTCTAGATTCTAAGTCGTCTTGCTTTGAGTTACTTCCACTTTAAGAATTTCTGAATTCCCCTTCCAGCTTCTCTGGAAAATGAAGAGTTTGGATGAAAAGATCTTTCAGATCTCTTCTAGTTCTAATATTTTAAGTTCTACTTCCTGGTCAGTTGAAATTCTGTGTTGAGGGATTGAGTGGCTTTCTGCTGACTAGCAGAAAGACAGAGAAACTTGGAGAAAGTTACAACCTGCAAAGTTTCTCTCCAAAGAAAGAAATAGAGGTCTGTAGACAAATAATTTTGTGATTCACTGTATATCATAGACCCCTCTTGGAGACTGGCGGTATCTGTTAGCATATTGGAGGCTGATGGAAGCCAGTGACATATGGTGATTAAGAGAACCTACTTTGGTGATAAATAAACCTTGGTTTAAGACCTAGTTCTCTTTCTTATGAGCTGTGTGATTTTATGTAAGTTTCTTAACCTTTCTGTGTCTGAATTGTCTCACCTGTAAAGTAAAGTTTAAATGAAATGCCTGTAATGAGGACCTAGCAGACGACCTGACAGGTTTTTATTACTAATAGGTGTGAGAAGTCGTACATAAAGAAACCTGTTTTAATTTGTTTAACCTACTGTACTTCACAGGTATTGTGCATAGAGCCCTGGTTTTGAGGAGCACATGTTAACAGCTCACAGAATTAGTGTTCCATAGCATGCTTCAGGAAGTGCTGGCCTGGGGACAGAAACTGAACATTTTCTTCATTGTTTTTATGCATGACTGTTTGAGGTCAACTTGTATGGAATCTGATCCCGCTAGCCCGCAGGACTTTGGTGGGCCCAGTCTCTCTGGTTGTAAAGTTACAACCTCATTTATGTCTTCCTGGAGTTAGACCTACATTTCTAACCAGTTAGATTTCCAAGCTGTCAGAATAATTTCTAGAAATGATTGATAATTACATTTTGACAAAGAAAGACTGGAACAGATACCAGAAAACATTAGTCCAACCTCTTCATTTTATAGATGGGGAAACTGAAGCTGAGAGAGGATAAGGGCCTTGCCCAATATCCCACAGCTCACCCTAGTCCAGCATCCATCCATCCATCCATCTGTGGTTGGATCATCAGGCAGGCATATGCTTAAGGAACCAGCAAGCCAGAGAGAAGGAACTTTTGAAAGAACTTGATTCTTTGCCAAGTAAGAAATTGAAGTACATTTGGCCATGGGTTCCGCACCCACAGATTCAACCAACTGAGGATCAAAAATATATATTAAAAAAAAAGAAGTCCAGAAAGTTCCAAAAAGCAAAACTTGAATTTGCCATGCACCAGCAACTATTTACATAGCATTTGCATTGTATTAGATGTAAGTAATCTAGAGATGGTTTGAAGTATACAGGAGGATGTGTGTAGGTTATATGCAGATACTGCACCATTTTATACAAAGGACTTGAGCGTCCATGCATTTTGTTATCCAGGGGGGTCCTGGAACCAGTTCCCCACAGATATGACCTTAGTCACCGTGGGAAAATCAGATCTTTGATAGTTTAATATTGTTTTTGTTTTGAATTAAAATTTGGGAGAGAGGGGTGAAGAGGCAAGGTGGAATAGAGCTATTATAATCTGATTAATGCTTAGAGTTTGAGAGTCTCTAAAGGTTTAATTTGATCCTATATTCTCGTGCTTCTTACTCAGAATGGCATATAGAGTCCAGAGTCCCAGATGAAAGTTCTGTTAATTTTTGATGTTTCAGTATACTAGCTGTAACCAATAAATCTGCAAGATTGTTTGCTGCTAGCAAGTACTAAGTTCAGATTTTTTTATTTTTTGAAAAGGGGCTATTTTATCTCTTGCTTTTTCCCCTCAAACATGAACATAACAGCCTCTTTTTGAAATCTTGTACAAATCCTGTGGCCTCAGTTGCCAGGACCAGGTTGCATTCTGTAAGCTTTGATGCTAATTGAAAAGAAAGCACAAATAGTAGCATGTTGCTCCATAAAGCTAAGCTATGGTGCAATCCTTTGAGCTAGGTTATCTCAGTACAGCAGGTGGGGTTTTGTAGGTTTAAGGGCCCAGAGTGCACTGCAGGGATGTCTGTTTACAGTTCTAAAGTAATCAAAGTAGACAGGCTGTGAGCCCGTCAGGACCTGTGTTTTGTCCTGCAGCACATTTGTGCTGGGGTCTTTGGAGTCAGCTCAACTTCCTCAGGCTTAAGTCCTGTCCCCTAGCCACTCTTGTTTTCCAAGTTTCTGGTCATTTTCTGCTTGTGTTGATGATGTGGGACTTACTAGACTTTCCTGCTGCTTCCCCCAGTTTCCTTTGGCTCTCTCTTGTAGGAATTTGTATTTTCCCATGCTTACTGCACCACTTCTCTAGTCATTAGCAGATAATTATTTATTTAACCTGTATGTTAGGCACTGTGATGTACACTGGGAACCAGCAGAGACACTTACCAAATTGTGGAAATGACTACCCAGGGAAGGCTGACTAAATTAAACAGCTGACTACATTCAGGTGTTTTCATGGTTGGGATAAGAGCAACAGGGTTCAGGGTACTTTGAGACCCTGCCTAGTTTGAGGAGTAAAGGAAAGCTTCTTTGAGGAGGAGATTGGGGCCGAGCTGTAAAGGATGAGTAGACGCATTTCACTAAGCGCCAGGGGCGAGAGTGCAGCGAGGAGCATTGTAGACGCGAGGGCAGAGTCTGCTGAAAGGCCCCGAGACGCCAGAGCCTGGTGCCTTTGAGTGACTGAAAGAAGGCCAGAGTGGCAGATGTGAGTGCAGTAGAGAGCCATTGAAGGGTTTAAAAGTTTAAAATATGATAGGATTAGATTTTAGTGTGAGGTTAACTGACTGGAAGGGGCCAAGGGCAGACGTGGGGGCACCCATTGAAAACTCTTGGTAGCAGTGCAGGCAAAGGTGATGTCCTGGGTCAGAGTTGGGGCAGTTCAGGTAGTAGTGAATAAATTAAAGGAAAGTTTAGGAGGTAAAATCCGTAGATCTTGGTGATTGGATTTGTGGTTTGAGATTTGCCTGGTTGCCATGTTTCCTAGCTTGAGCAGCTGGGTGAATGAGCAAGCAAGGAAATGAAGAAGAGAAGCAGGTTAAGAAGGTTGTTTTGGACTGTCTGAGTGTGAGGAGCAGGTCTTACTCTTCACTGCTAAATCCCCTCCCTTCCTGATCCCAGACTAAAATCTGCTCCTTTGTAACGGTCTTTCCCTTTGACCTTCGTTCTCTCTGCTAGAGCGCCTGATGCCTGGCCTCTCACGCATCCTTCACTATTGAAAGGCGATGATCATGTATAGCTTCCCTGTCCCTGCCACCTTGCTTTCTCCCCGCCTCAAGCTCATATTCTTCAGCTGTTCCTTGCTTGTCCTGGTCACCAGGCCCTGTCCCTTCTGATTGACCTCTTGGACATACACTAGTTGGTAGTGTCCTTGTTAAGATGTAGGATAAACTGGAGTCTCACCTAGGCTAAATATATTGTCACAGCAGAATTTGTATAGCCCTTGTCTTATAGCTCTTTTCCTAGTGCCTCCAAAGAGGACAGCAACTTTTCGCCTTACTAAATGTGCAGATAAGAGAGACGGAGGGTTTCGTTTCGTTTTGTTTTGTTTCATTTGTGTTCCTGTTTGGCAAGGTCCCTCCCACTTTCTGCCTTTGTCGTCGATGTTTTAGGAACTGCCAACCTGAGAAGGTTAAGGCTGTCCTCCCAACTCTCACAGTTTTCTCTAACTTATTATCAATCTATTAATAAATGTTTCTGAATTATTTGGGGGAACTTTATATATTCAGCCTCTGCTGTTCTTAGAGAGGAACCTGTGTTTGCTACGTGCCGAATAGAGAAGCACTGAGTCTGAGTCACTTGGTTTTTAGTCTTTGTTCTGGGCTGGGGGAGGTTCCCCTAGGCCAGTACCATCGGCCCTCCATATCCGTGTGCTCTGCATCCATGCATGTGGAGGGCCAGCTGTACTACGCCATTTATGTAAGGGACTGGAGCATCCTCGGATTTGGGTATCTGAGGGCGTCCAGGAACCAATCCCTTTGGATAACAAGGGATGACTGTATAGCAGTTTTTACCTAGTGGTAAGAGTTGAGTGTTACCCTCTCGTTCTGACTGGTAACTAACTAGTTGTGAATCCTTAGCCAAATCATTTACCCTGGCTGTACTTCAGTTTTCACATCTTAAAAGTGAGAGTATTAAACGAGATAATCTGTAAGATCCTTTCCAGCTTAGATGGGCATTTTGTGCTTTTATAAATATTCATCTCCTTATATGCCTATGTTATATTCCCTTATCATTATGAAGGGCTCTTCTCCCCGGCCTTTTTTCTAAAGGAGGGTGAGCTTTTTATCCTCATATTTTCCTTTTTATAAAAATGTTTCATTTAACTCTAAATTTGCTGCTTGAATTTTGCATTGGTTTTAAATTTCTCCAGAAAAGATTGCAGTAGCATAAACAGAAGCACAGGTGCCTTCTGGTTCATGTTTATTAACTCTCATCCTTGTAGGGTCATCAAGACTCCTGAGATAGCAAACTTGGCCTTGCTTGGCTTTGGAGATATCTTTGCCCTGCTGTTTGACAACCGCTACCTGTATATCATGGACTTGCGGACAGAGAGCCTGATTAGCCGCTGGCCTCTCCCAGAGTATAGGAAATCCAAGAGAGGCTCCAGCTTCCTAGCAGGCGAAGCGTCCTGGCTGAATGGACTGGATGGGCACAATGACACGGGCTTGGTCTTTGCCACCAGCATGCCTGACCACAGTATTCACCTGGTGTTGTGGAAGGAGCACGGCTGATGCCGCGAGCTGCGCCGCTGACTGACTTCGGGCGCCGGGGCTGCGGGTTTTGAGTGAAACCTCTGTGGCAGCCGACTGCATGAACCAAAGTTCTCACCTAATGGTATCATCACGCAGTGCACAATCATTTATCTCTGTTTGCCAGGGGACCAGGGCTCGGGGTCGGGGAGGGCTCATTTCGTTGACATACACCGCAGCATGCTGATGGGGTGCACCGTTGACTTCATTCGTACTTAGTTATGTTGGTCAGTATAAGAGGCTGCATTTGGGGTTCATCTTTCTTGAATATTGGTTTTAAGTAAAGATATTTAAATGGCTCATTAATCTGCTAATTGGTTGCCTATAAAAACACATTCAGTCTATTATTAAAGCTTTTTACCATTGCCTTTTTCTCTTTTGAAGTTGAAGCAAAGGTGCTATGATGTTGTTACAGCAACTTTTCTCACATGGGGCTTAGCTTTTCTAACAACCCGTGTTATAAAGACCACCAGGTTCTGTGACATGCATACTCTCCACCAAATACCAGTTCTAAAGAAAAGTCATCTTCCAGTGCAAATCCAGCTCTATAAATTGATGGTTTGTAACACATTCTAAACCCTAGTTCTTGACGGAGTGAAGGTGGGCCATGTCTATGTGAGGAAGTTATGTAGTTTTTGTTTCTAGGTGGAGCAAGCTGGTCCTTGGTCCCCCACGGCCTAGGTCACTGCACAGAGGTGACATGGTACAGTAGAAAGAGCACTGAGCTGGCAGATTGAAGACTGGCTCTGTTACCTAGGAACCCTGCACCCCAGGCATATACTTCTCTGGTCCCCATTTTCCCTGTCTGTATAGCTAGTTGTTAGGCTGTCACTTGGTTTCTAAGACTCCTTCTGGTCCTGTGTCTGCTGAGGTGTGCAAAAGTTGATATTTCAGTTTTGTCTGATTGCTGATTCATTGCTTCTTTAGGTTTGGAGATAATATATAAATGAAATCACTGATAGAAGGTTGTCACATATAAGGAAATCCAAACGTACAAAAAAGAATGGATAAGAGGGAATGTAGAAAATGTTACATGTTCCACTTTAAAAATGTAAGTGATTGGTAGAAGAAATGCTGAGAGCAGCTGTGGTCCTCTAGAGAGGCAGTGTGCCATATTAGAAAGAAAGATCCCTGACCCTGACTTTCGTCCTCCTTTGCCTCTAACTTGATGTGTAGCCTCAGGCAGGTTAACTTTCTGTTGGAAATGAAGGAATTGCCCTAGATTAAGGTTCGCAAAACCACACGCCCAGGGAAACCACGCAGATAAACATAAGTGAGTGCAGCATGCTGTGTAGGGTGGGGCTGCACCAGGGGAAGCTTATCCGGCAGGGCAGTTATGGAGCCCTAAGTGTTAGGCAGAAACAGGTCCAGTGTTTGGCAGGTCTTCTGATTTTTCAGAAGGAGGTAGAACTCCAGAATTTTATTTGTAATTCCCTAATTTTAAAAATGTTGACAGTGATTTGAAGATCATTCAAGGTGTAGTGGGCTATAAACAAAGCATGTCTGCGGGCTGCCAGTTTGTATTCTCCACCCTCTCATTCCTGTAAATTAGATAATGCTGTGATTCCGCAGTGGAACTTTTAAAGTAACTGTCACAAACACTAGGGAGAAAGTCGAGGGAGCAAGTAGTAGGAAGAATTCAGCTCTTCCCCGTTGTGTTACAGGGGAGTGAGGGGGGCATTTCATTCACAGACCGACAGGAAACTAGTTTGAAGATGAACTTAATGGGAACCTGAGTGAGAGCCTTTGCCTGGGAATATGAGGTATTCATTCATCTTCTTAACTCTGATACAAAGCACATCTGTTTTTCAGGTAGGAAAAGGGTTGCTGGCAGAGCTGAGAATGATTCAGAGTACAGTGGGGACACAGCTCTCCCAGAATCCTATCAGCCTAGAGCCTGACAGTGGACCTCTGAATGCTGCAAAGTTAGGGTTTCAGAGAATTTTGATGGTTGGTTTCAAGGACGGGTTTAGTTAATATCCATGTTGAGGCTCTGAGGGAATTACGTAAAAGAACAATTATCTTTCTCCATCCCCCAAATCCATTTCACATTGAGTTCTGTGTGTGAGCTCTGCTCGGTCCTTCAAGAAGTGGAACCGGATTAGAAGCTGGAATCTATTTTGCAGGAACCTCAGGAGGCTTTGGGCCATGATAAGGGTAAACAACTTAACTCCTTTTCATCCAGCCAGAACAAAAAAACTGAGATTACTAATCTAATGACCATCCCTATTCCCACCTCACCATCAGATATATCCAGTAGCTTCAGAGACCAAGCGATTATAACTATAGTCCTTTGTGGAAAAATGTTTTGAAAGTGACAAACCTGAAACCTGTATGGCATGTCCCATTTAAGTTCTCAGAGGTGAATACCAAAGTTACCATCAAGGTAGCACAGCTGGTTTTGACAGCAGTGCTTAGGGTCCTAACTTTGATCCTCCTCACAGAGGTCTTTGTTTCACCTGAGCATTTTATTTAATTGCTTTATGGATGCTAGCTTTATTCATAGTATTGTCAGCTTTTATACAAATGGAAAACTTAACTTATCCTTTAAAAAGAAATAAAGCAAGGTGGGGAGTCAGTGAGAACAGTGGGTAGGGGATAACTCAGTCTCCCTTCATGGAGTCAGGGGCCCCTCTGCCCTACACACTGACTTCTGCTTCCTTAGCTCAGAGGCAAGGGATTTGCCTTTGCCTCTTCTTTTGTGAATATTCTCATTTCTGAAAAATTCTTAATCATAAGCAGATAGACTCCATCTTTCTTTATGAGTGTTGGATTTCTTGAGTGGCCCTGCTGTGGTAGAAGGTGGGCTTCTTTCCTCTCCAGTTTGTGTAGGGAACCATAACAACTTCAGGCTCTGGGGGAGGACGGGGTCCAGGAGAGCTGAGTGAGTGTGGTTTTAGCAGACTTTGTTCCCATTCCAAAGGAAACTAGTTTCCTCCAGCCAGCCCCATTATTTGAAGTAATAAGTGTTGTCAAACCTGACCTGTTAGACCTATCAGAGAAGTAGGAAGAAAGACTTCCTCCAGGACAGGGGCTAGACTTTGAAGACGTTCCACAGGAAGTACACGTGTTGAATAGCTTTTAAATGGAAGATGGGGAATATTGCTATTTTAAGCTGTGTACTTCATTTTTCATAGTTTAAAATTAATCTGTGCTGGCCACTAAAAATGCTCAGTAAAATGTGAATGAGGGTTATGTAATCATTCTAGTATTTGCTCTCAGGAGAATGATTACTGCTCTGCATTTGTAAATCTTAGGGAGAAAAGAAATACTTCTGGAAACAGTATTACGTTAGACATGAAGAATTTGTTTCTGTTAGGTGAGGCGTTTCAACCAAACAGAAGTAGCTAAGGAGAGTAGAGCCTGGCTTTACGCGTTGCTTTGGCCAAACCCAGCCAACTCCTTGAAGCCGTGACTGTTGCCCTGGCTTCTTGGGAGCCTAGAGGTGAATCTTCCCATCGACCCTCTTCAAGTTCTCCGTACCTCCTCCTTGTCTGGGCCTCTACTGGGCCTTGGTGTCTGAACCACTTGCCATCCTCTGTAGGGAAGTGTGTAGTCAGATTGCTGCCCTAGGATGCAGCCTGGGCCAGGGCACACTGTGCCCTTTGCCTTTAGGGCCATAGAGTTGTCAGTATAGGGGAGAGGCACCTTAGGTCTGTCCCCTTGACACAGCCTTCCTACCTGGTTATGCTGGTGCTTGCCAAGATAAGACAACCAAGACACTCGAGAATTCTGCAGTCCCCAGATAGGATGTCTGATGGAGAGAACAGGTTAGCATTCTTGACAGAAATGCCTACCAGCCATCTTTGGCAGTGTTCTGATCCGTAGCTCCCTGTACTTACTCTAGGAAAGTGAATTTCTTTCAGGATAAATCCTCACGTGGATTACTGGATAGTCTCTGTATCACTCCCTTCAGCCTAATCAGGCTGAATGATCATGCTCAGTGCAAAAAGGTGTTTTGCTGTCAAGTTGTTTCAATGCGTTTCCGGTCTCCCCCAGAATGGTATAGTTGCTTAAAGCTAGTACTACCGTCTTGACCAGTGTAAACATACTTAATTATTGCAGCTTAAAGAATCCAGCTACTTCTACTCTTCATGAATATACTCAAATAAAAATGTGTTTTTCTATATTTAAACCTGGCAAATTATGAATTCAGATGATAAAAGCTCACGGTTGTTTGGTGTCCATATACTCACATTGTGAACATACTTCACTCATTTAGACTTGGTTCTCTTGATGAGAATGCTCAGGTTGAAAAAGGCTGGCCTCACCAATCCAACGTCTGTGGCAACATGGAACTTATGTTTCACTTATTTGATGTATGTTGTGATCTAGGGGGAATGAAGTGAAGTTTATATTTGAACTGTCTGTGGGGTGGGTGGGCGGGGGAGAAGGGATTGCTTAAGCAAATAGTGGAGTGATTGTGGAACAAGATGTCTCTATAAGACGAGAAGTTATTTTCATGCATCATAGAAGCATTCTTCTACCTGTGAGTGATTGTGCTAACTGTAAATCATTTATATCTATACATTAAAGCAGGTTCCCTTGATTAGGCAACATTTGGTTAGCCAAGCCCAAGTTATTGTTTGTACTTGAAAGAAATAAAGCTGCATTTCCTTAAAAATTACATTCTGTAGTTAAGACTATTTTCTTGCTTTTTTCCCCCAACTAATTCCAAGGAAACTTTTCAAAAGTGAGTGTTTTAGAATGTATCTTTAGAAATGAACTGCCCCTCGAGTGATCTAAAGTGACTCTGTTCTTCTACTGTTTCTGCATGTTCTAGAATGTAAGTCTAACAATGTAACAATTTCTGAATGAGATCCAAGAGGGAAAACAATAAATTTAAAAGTAAAATGCAAGGAAGGCTTTTGGTGACCCTCATGAATAGATGCAGATGGAGGGAAAGTACGTTTATGCAGGGTGGAGACCTTGGGATGAGCTTCCTCTCTTTTGCCCTCCTCTGTTGAGCACATCCCCAAGTTGGTTCATTCTTTCTTCTTAATTTAAACTTGTAGGACTCCTTGTCATCAAACATGGTCCTGTACTTTTGATCCCCAGCAGCACCATGACAGGGCAGATTGTCCTTCCTGTTTTACAGGTGGGAAGTTGAGGCTTGCGCGGAGCAACTAAGCCCGCGAGCCACAACTACTGAAGCCTGGGCACCTAGAGCCCGTGCTCCATGACAAGAGAAGCCACTGCAGTGAGAAGCCCATGCACCACAACTAGAGAAAGCCCGCGCGTAGCAACGAAGACCCAATGCAGCCAAAAATATAAATAAATAGGTAGATAAATTTATTTTAAAAATAAAAGGAGTTGAGGCTTGAAAGAGTGGCTCATTGCTTAGAGGAGTAGTAAGTAGCGAGGATGAGGCTGGGGCCCTGATGTTTAGCCTCTGCAGACCTGGATTTTTCCTGCCTTTCCTTGTTTCCCTTCCCATTTTCTCTACTTCAGTCTCTTCAATCCAGACCTGGCCCGCTGCCATCTGCCTTCAGCACTCGTGTGTACCTCTTGAGCCACCATGGACTCTGCTTCCAGGGCCTCTCCCCAACCACTCTTTTGAGCACGTATTTCTGTTCAACAACCTTAATGACTCCCTGTTATCAGCAGAGGGTGTCTAGCTGTATCAGTGTAATTGAGTCCCAGCTCATCTCTTCAAAGGACTCTTGCTCTTTCGTTTCCTGCCTTTGCACCTTGGGTCTTCCCCCGTCCTCGTGGGGAAGCCCTCTGTGCTCTTTCCAAACTGTCTTTGGGCCAGCCTGTAGGATCCCATTAACCTCCCACCATCTTTAAAGCCTCTGGTGACCACCCCCCCGCACTGGGCCTGACTCAGTGTTTTGTTCCAGGGTAGGTAGGTGTGCAATTCATTTGGCAATTCATCATGTAGTACCTTTTGCAGTTGGCAAACCATTAACTTTTACCCTTAAGCCGTACATTTTTCAAAATTTAGGTGAATGCTTTGTCTCTCCAGTAACATTTTAAGATTGAGTTCTTACAAGATGCTCAATAAATTCTTGATATTTTAATAAATTCCATGAATTATCTTAGGGGCTACATGTTATGGAGGAAAAATAACTTTTGAGAATGTCAGAGCCTTGAAGCAAAATGAAAGACCAATTACACACAGCTCTCCCTCTCTTAGACTTCCCTACTCTGCCGTATTTTTTTTTAAAGTATAGTTGATTTACAATGTTGTGTTAATTTCTGCTGTACAGCAAAGGGATTCAGTTATATATAAATTCTTTTACATGTTCTTTTCCATTATGGTTTATCACAGGATATTGACTATAGTTCCCTGTGCTATACAGTAGGACCTTGTTGTTTATCCATTCTATATATAATAGTTTGCATCTACTAATCCCAAACTCCCAATCCATCCCTCCCCCACCCCACTACCCCTTGGCAGCCACAAGTCTGTTCTCTTTGTGAGTCTGTTTCTGTTTCGTAGGTAAGTTCATTTGTGTTGTATTTTAGATTCCACATACAAGTGATATCATATGGTATTTGTCTTTTTGAATTTTATTTTTTTATACACAGGTTCTTATTATCTATTTTATACATATTGGTGTATATATGTCAATCGGTATTTGTCTTTCTATGTCTTCATTTAGTATGATAATCTCTAGGTCCATCCATGTTGCTGCAAATGGCATTACTTCATTATTATTTCATGGCTGCGTAGTACAGTAAGTCCCTTGCACACGAACAAGTTCCATTCTGAGAGCGCGTTCTTAAGTCCAGTTTGTTCGTAAGTCCAACATAGTTAGCCTAGGTACCCAACTAACACAATCGGGTATACAGTACTGTACTGTAATAGGTTTATAATACTTTTCACACAAATAATACATAAAAAACAAATAGTTCTAATCTTACAGTGCAATACCTTGAAAAGTACAGTAGTACCATACAACAGCTGGCATACAGGGGCTGGCATCGAGTGAACAGGCAAGAAAAGTTACTGACTGGAGGAGGGAGGGGGGTGGGAGATGGTAGAGCTGAAGGATCATCAGCAACAGGAGACGGAGGGCAAGCTGCAGTTTTGCTCATGCCTGACGCTGATGGCACAGGTTCTGGTTCCTTGCTGGATTCAATTCTATCTACCCTCTTGCTTCCAGACATCCTGGGCTTGAAATAAAGATACTGTACTACTGTACTCTATTCAGGACTGTACAGTAAAGTACACAAAAGCACAACCACTTGTAGAGGATGCATGCACATTCACATCTTTGAAAGTTTGCAACTTGAAGGTTTGTATGTAGGGGACTTACTGTATTCCATTGTATGTGTCTACCACATCTTCTTTATCCATCCATTTTTGGACATTTAGGTTGTCTCCATGTCTTGGCTATTGTGAATAGTACTGCTATGAACATAGGGGTGCATTGTTCTGCCGTGTTCTATAAACATCTAAAGTGTTCTGAGTACACTCGAACAATGTTTGACGATCACTCTGTGATTAGACAAGGGTAGTCCTTGCCAGTGGGATGTCCCTGTCCTTTGCGGTTTTTTTTTTTTTTTTTTTTTTTGCAGTACTCGGGCCTCTTACTGCTGTGGCCTCTCCCGTTGCGGAGCACGGGCTCCGGACACGCAGGCTCAGCGGCCATGGCTCACGGGCCCAGCCACCGCGCGCACGCGGGATCCTCCCGGACCGGGGCACGAACCCGCATCCCCTGCATCGGCAGGCGGACTCTCAACCACTGCGCCACCAGGGAAGCCCCTGTCCTTTGCATTTGAACCACATGTTTTGTTCTCTTTGTGGCAAAGATCATCTAACAATAACACAAACTTCTGGAGAAAATTACCCAGACTCCTTTATCATAACAATTTTTAATATTCTCTTCTAATCCTTATGCATATATGTATAGATTTATGTAATTACAAATCATTGTTTTGTATTGTCAGAATTGTGCTCTGTCTTTGCAATTACCATAATACTTTGTAATATTCCTTTATTACATATAATTTGCTAAAGCATTCCTGTTTTGGTGAATAATTAGGTAGTTTCTAGTTTTGCTTTTTAGGTAATGCTACAGAGAACTTCTTTGCGCATGATTTCCTTAGAACAAATTCCCAGTAGATGACTTATTGGTAAAAGCAAAGGAAATTTTTTTCTTAACATTTAGACATGGAAGAGACCATAAAACACACACAGTTTATTGAGTAGTTATAGAGTGAACGCCTGTCTAACCACTGTCCAAATCAAGAAAGAACATTTCTGGGTCCCCAGAAACCTCCTCTGTTTCCAGGAAGGAACGCTTTATGGCTTTTGCTTCATATTTATCATGTGGCTTTCCAAATGGGTTAAAGGGATTTATGTTGCCACCTTACTGGATTGAGTGTACATGTTTCAACACATCATCAGTGTTAAGTGGTTATTGAAATGGCCAATTTAGTAGGTACAAAGAAGGTATCTCAAGGTTGCTTTAATTGTCGTTTCTTTAACATGTGAAGACATATTTTTATGTGTGCTTATTTGTATTTCTTCTGAACTCTTCTTCTTTTACCCATTTATTTTTATTACATTTACAAAAACTTGGGAAACATTGAGATGAATTATAGTCACAAATAAAATTTCACTAATCTAGGCATCACTTGAAAGTAAGAATTCAACCCAAGGCATGCATTGAAGTTTTCTTTCATTCCAGGATTCGTGTTAAGTAAACCTATCAACAGTCGCTGTTTACATCCCAATAATGAACATGATATGTCATAAACTGCATTGCCTGTCAGAGTAGGTCTAGAACTTCAGAAGAGAGCCAGTCAACAGTACTGGATATACAGAGCTGTCTTAATTTAAACTTTTCCTAATGAACGTATACCACAGGTGATTAATAATATTTAAAGGAAAATGTGAGCAATCATGAATCAAAAGGTTTTTCTCCAAAACTAATGTGTTGAAATTTACATTGAGGAACTAATTCAGAAGGCAACCAAGTACAGATTCCAAGAACATAGTCATCCTAGTGTTTTATTTTTACTCATTAATGCAGAGGCTGCTGTCAGGTGTGCTTTTATATTTCGGGCCTCTGTGAGTTCGGTGAGATTTTCCATCTGTGAGGTTTTGCAGGAGAGCGAACATTCCTGAGGTTGTTAGTTCAGCAGACTGAGCTTGTTGATCATTCAAGCTTTAAGGCCATAAAGCTTGATCTCTTTTTTTTTTTTTTTTTTTTTTTCCTGGCTGTACTGCGGGGCTTGCAGAATCATAGTTCCCTGACCAGGGATAGAACCCAGTCCACAGCAGTGAAAGTGCTGAATCCTAATCAGTGGACTGACAGGGGAATTCCTGCTTGAACTCTTTGAGAGGGAATCAGAAAAACAAAAAACGCTTAGGAAGGCTATGTGTCAGCTTAAACGGACAACACTAAGCACTGTTTTCTTACTTTCTTTTTTTCTACCCCACAAGACTATGTCTTGCGAACAGGAACTGTGTCTTACTCTTCTCTGTGCCCATATTGCCTGGAACTGGCTTAATATAAACTCGGAAGGAGGGGCTGGATGGATGTGTGGGTGAATGGGCTTTGGGTTGGTCTGCATTGATTCCTGTAATGCAGTGTTCCCGATGTGTGTGATATCCTTCCAGCACATTCATATTACCTGGGAACTTGGTAGAAATGAAAATTATTAGGCCAGACCCCAGACCTAATGAATCAGAAACTCTGAGGCTGGAGTTAGGCAGGTGGTTCCTGCGCCCACAAAGGTTGAGAACCATGGCTCTTACCTAGCCTGTTCTGCCATCTAGTGGAATCCTTGGGAATAGCATCTGGCAATGAGTTGAGCAGAAGTCGGTTGCTGTAGAATACGTTAATTATACTAAGAACTTTCTTGCACTTAAAATTACAGCCACTCTGAATGTGTTCTAAAACTGGAGTTGGCTTCTACTTTATTTTCAGTTATTATAGCGCATTTCATGTCAAGATATCAGTAGGCAGACTACATAAACTCTTCCCTATTGTTTTATAAATAAATACCTTTAATTTTGTATTAAAATTTCTCTTATCATACACTGGAATAATACACAGCTGTCAAATAATGCTATGAAGAATAATTTGTGGGGGAAGTGTAAAAACTTAAGGTGAAAAAAGCAGGATTAAAAATGGCATACAGGGCTTCCCTGGTGCGCAGCGGTTGACAGTCCGCCTGCCGATGCAGGGAACACGGGTTCGTGCCCTGGTCTGGGAAGATCCCACATGCTGCGGAGCAGCTGGCCCGTGAGCCATGGCCGCTGAGCCTGCGCGTCCGGAGCCTGTGCTTCGCAATGGGAGAGGCCACAACAGTGAGAGGCCCGCGTACCGCAAAAAAAAAAAAAATGGCATACACACCCTGAGAAAACCATAATTCAAAAAGAGTCTTAACCATTGCAGCGCTATTTACAATAGCCAGGACATGGAAGAAACCTAAGTGTCCATCGACAGATGAATGGATAAAGAAGATGTGGCACATATATACGATGGAATATTACTCAGCCATAAAAGGAAACGAAATTGAGTTATTTGTAGTGAGGTGGATGGACCTAGAGTCTGTCATACAGAGTGAAGTAGGAAAGAGAAAAATACCGTATGCTAACACATATATATGGAATCTAAAAAAAAAAATGGTTTTGACGAACCTAGGGGCAGGACAGGAATAAAGATGCAGATGTAGAGAATGGACTTGAGGACACGAGGAGGGGGAAGGGTAAGCTGGGACAAGTGAGAGAGTGGCATGGACATATATACACTACCAAATGTAAAATAGGTAGCTAGTGGGAAGCAGCCGCATAGCACAGGGAGATCAGCTCGGTGCTTTGTGACCACCTAGAGGGGTGGGATAGGGTGGGTGGGAGGGAGATGCAAGAGGGTGGGGATATGGGGGTATATGTATTCATATAGCTGATTCACTTTGTTATACAACAGAAACTAACACAACATTGTAAAGCAATTATACTCCAATAAAGATGTTTAAAAAATTAAGTTATTATAAAATTTTTTAAATGGCATACACCATGATTCAAATTAAATGATTTAAACACACACAGGAACAAAATGAAATATACCAGAAGGGTAATAATGGTTCTCTCTTGGGGATGAGATTATAGGTGAATATTTTCTGTATGCTTTTTTCGGGGGGGGTGGTATTTTCTAAGTGTTTTATGATGAGCATAAATTATTTTTAAGAATAATTTTTAAAAATTTTCATATGAGTATGTAATATAGCTGCAGGCATCATTTAGCTAAAATTCCTTCTATCAGGAAATGTTAGGTCCCTACTTTGTACCAGGCATTGTGCTAGGGCCTGGGGATACAGAGATAATTGTGTATGGCCCCTGCTTCTAGGGGCTCCAGGTTCTCTGGGATAGTATACACAAAATCCCAAGAGGTGTAATGAAGGAAGCTCAAAGAAGGGAGAAGTTCTTCTTGGGGTGATAACCAAGATTTCCCAGAGGAAGTAACCCTCCATCAAGTTCCCAAGCTAAGATGAGGAGTCTAGATGCAAACATCCTGTAAATTACTAGCCTTTGTTAGAGGGCTCCAGGATACATGTGGTTGGCTGGACTGTATTAATCACAGGGGTCTTTACAATCAATGTAAGTACATATAGGACACTACCAGAATTTGAAGACAAAATCATTGTAAACACCTGACACTCAACACAAAAGGAGCAGGTGGTTCGTGGTAGCGGCATAGTTCTTCAATCTTTTCGAATGCCCACATAAAAATAACAACTAAATAGCAAGACCAAAAAACCAGACAATACTTACAACAAAATTGGTAACAAGGTAACTCCATGAGCCCCAAAATACAAGCTAGAGGGGCGAACCAAAAACTGCCACAGGAACAGCATTTGTGTAAGAGGCGAAGGAAAAAAAGAAAGAAGGAACAGGGCTAAGTATATCATGGACCTGAGAACAGAACCCAAAATGGGCAACGGTGATCACTGGAGAGTTGGGCAACCAACCTGAAAATGTCAGCTGAAGCTGGGAGAGGGTTTGTCCTCCCCAACAGTGCGTGAGCGCAAGTGCCTATGGTTAGAACACCTGAAAGGATTGGAGCAGCGTAGCCCTTATAAGCTCATGAGGCTGACCTGCTGTCTTCTAGGCTAAAATCAGAATTGAGCAGGACTGAGATGAGAGAAGAGAAACAGAGAGAGACACAGAGAGAGACACAGAGAGAGAGAGAGGCTGTATTACTCATGGGGCGCGGGGGGGCAAGCGGGGGTGGTCTTTGTAGCTGATAGAGGAACATGTAAGACACTACCAGAGTTTGAGGACAAGGAAAGAATGAGATGGACCAGACCCAAGAAAGGATAAGGACAGAGGCAGGAAATCCCAGAAATCAAGCTGCTTTATTTTTACACTCCACACAAAAACAACAAGAGTGGGCTCTGTGAAGGTTGAAAATCTTTCCTGAATATAGCCTTATTCCAAAAAGTCAGGAAAAATAATTTTGCATAAAAATAAACAATAGGAAAGTATCAAGGCCAATTTCCACCCAAACTTATTAAAAGGATAAGAGGGAGCAGAATGCTATCCCCATGGACAATGAAAGCACACCTCGGAGATGTCAGAAACAGTTCAAAGCAGTCAGTTATTTAAAAACAAATGAAAATACATTGAACAAGTGGCCTAAGACATGAAAGAACTGCATAAATCAGAATTAGAAAAACTCAAAAATGAAGAATTCAGAAAAGAATTAGAAATTATTTTAGAAGCGAAGACTAAACTAGAAGCAACATAAGAACTAAACACAACAGATGATGCCTTGTGACCTACCGCCTACTCATCCTGGGGGTCAGTGGCACAGTCCTTCACAAGACGGCCTTCCTGACTTCTAGGCTGGCCGAGCTCAGTGGGCCCTACTGGGCCAGAGCCTCTGATCTGAGTCGTTTGATGTCTGCCTTCCCCATTAGACTGTAAGTTCCTTGAGGGCAATGGGTGTGCTTCTCTGTTTCATGTCTGTGTCCCAAATGCCGGCCACAGTGCCTGGATCAGAGGCACTTGGTACTGCTGACTTTGTCCAGTGGTAGGATCTGTGGGTGGCTGTCCCAGGACCTAGGTTACTAGACTGTTCTGTGCCTCAGGGCTAGTGACGCCAAACTTCCTGACATGCATGACATGTTCCAGCACAACAAAGAACTGCTCCATCCGGAATGCCAGGAGTGCCTCCCTCAAGAAATGCCATGAAATCCTTATAAAAGAAAAAACATCCTTTCAAAATTACAATCAGCATTCAAGTAGGCATCTCTTACTTGCTTACAGACATCTAACATCTTCAGCACCACAACATTTTGATAGACATGATTTTGAGAAGAGCTTTGATATAGCAAAGTCAAAGACTTTTTTTAGAGAAGTATTTAATGATCTAGGTCTCAAATACAAGGTCTTTCTTTTCTGCTTCCAATAACATTATTCTAAAGACAAAAAGAAAGAAAAATTGAAATACTGTACTTTTAACTAAATGTCCTTGTAAGAGAATGTCCTTCAAATATTTATAGAGAACCTGTTAAGACCTAGGATCATCTCTTTCCCATAGATTCAAAAGCTAATGGATGTTTCCGTCAGGTGACTGCTCAAATCGCTGACTTTCTTTGCTCTTCTAGGGAGTTTTCCACTCAATTGTATTTGAGAAGTCCCACTAGAGTCTGGTTTAGCTGTATTCGATGACTTGGAGCATCTGGACCTGACTTTGGGCCTCCTGTCAAAAGTTAACTCAGGGTTCTCTCTCCTTGTAAGAGGAAATCTAGGAACTTTTTTTGTCAAGTATAATTTACTTAGCACAAAGCCCACATTTTAAATTACAGACTTACTACTTTGCCCTATTGTTTCGTCCCTCAGGAGGGGCTTTCTGCAGTGGTAAAGGAAAGCCAGCATCTGGATCTAGGGGCACATCAACGGAGGGACCACATCTCTCCAGGACAGTGTGTGCTGAAATTTGAACAACTTTCTTTGGCTTAACCAACATTTTCTTGGATTTCCATGACTTAAACCAGTCCTGCTCCTTATAAGTAGACTGTAGCACATTCACCCCCAAGGAGATGCTTCCATGAAGACCTGTAAAACTGGGATTTATGTTGAACAGTACTGGGGAAGACAAAGTTTTTAAACAGGAAGATCCCCCCATCCGGATGTAAATGCCTGAGCTCCCCGACCATAGCCTTCCACTCCCAGCACCTGATCTGCAGCACCCTCTCTTCAATGTCAATGAGCAGTACAGATGGGCTCCTGTGCATATGTCCATACACGTGCTTGCCGAGGGCTGTCCTCTGGCTGTAGTAAAGCAAAGTCACTTTTCTTCAAGAAGTGCCAGGGAGGAGACATGTCAGGCCGTGAATTACCTCTCCTGACCCTGCTGTGATGCAATACCACAAGATGCTTCCCAGAAATTTGCTGCAGCTGGTTTTGTAAATTATCAGGTTTGAAGAGCCAGAAGTTTGCACATCTCTATGCTTTGTATAAATTGTAGAATATTCTTATAATTCCCCCCCCCCCAAAGAGGTGAAATGCACACAGTGAACTCTGCAGGATCCACGGGAACTGGGTTTCTGATTTCAAACCTTGGTATGTGGCTGTTTGTCATCTTGGCCCAGTGAATTGAGCCAACAGGGAGGAATTCTCAGGAATCTCACATAGCACACGAGCTGTATAGAAAATAAAGCCGTTTGCTATCACTGTGGAACACCATTTCTGCTCTTATGACGGCAGGCAGGCAGCACAACAAACAATACGGCTCTTGCACTTCTCCATGGTGATCGATTCCAATGACATGGATGAGATTTGGTTGAGAAGGATTAACAAAACCAGAGGCTATTATAAATGTCCTTTGATCTCTGAGAGGTGTGCTTTTATCTCTGGCAAGCTCCCCTCTGCAGCCACAGATTTCTTTTTTTTAAACTTACTAATTTTATTAATTAACTTATTTTTGGCTGGGTTGGGTCTTTGTTGCTGCGCATGGGCTTTCTCTAGTTGCGGCGAGCAGGGGCTACTCTTCATTGCGGTGCGCGGGCTTCTCATTGCGCTGGCTTCTCTTGTTGCGGAGCACGGACTTTAGGCACGCGGGCTTCAGTAGTTGTGGCTCGCGGGCTCCAGTAGTTGTGGCACACTGGCTTCTCATTGCGCTGGCTTCTCTTGTTGTGGAGCACGGACTTTAGGCACGTGAGCTTCAGTAGTTGTGGCTCGCGGGCTCCAGTAGTTGTGGCACACGGGCTTAATGGCTCCGCGGCATGTGGGATCTTCCTGGACCAGGGCTCACACCCGTGTTCCTTGCATTGGCAGGCGGATTCTTAACCACTGCACCACCAGGGAAGACCCTGCAGCCACAATTTTATTTTTCCTCAATTCTCTTTTGGCTTTATCATATAGAACTGTATGATGTACAGAATCAAAATGAATTATATGACTGTAAGCAAAATCTATAGTAAAAAATACTAGAGGCATCCTGATTTCCTGGACACATATGAGAGAAAAAGAGAAGACTAGGTCACCATAAATGTAGTTAAAATTCATTCCTCCCTCCAACAAACACTGGGGTAGCTTCTTCAGAATGAAGCAAGGCCAGTATTTTCTGGCAGTTGGCACTGATTGGCTAATGTTGATCATGGGAGTAGAACCTGAGATTAGAACAGAGCAGTCCTTCTCCTGAGGGTGACTTCCCCCAGGTGTAAACTGTGCTGCCTCCAATATGGGTGATGCCAGGGCAGAACCTTCATGACAAAAGTCTTGGAGATGCCAGTCCCAGGAACAGACTCCAGAGAATCGGGATTCAGAGGGATGAAGACACTGTGACGCGCTGGATGGGAAATTGGCAGGCTTCCTTCATTTTCCTTTCACACAAACAAAATGTGTGAGCTGGCAAAGTCATGTCTGCTCTCTCAGCCTCAGTTTCCCTGTCAGTAAAAAGAGGAGACTTGGGCTAGGTGGCTATTCAGAGCCTGTCCAGATATAACATTCTATGAGCTCTATATTTTGGAGCTTTCAAACAATTTTTCACTCACCTCTGTATTCTGTGCCCAAAAGATTGCCTGAAAGCTAGAAACTACTCAATAACTATTTCTGGAAAAAAAGAAATGAACTAAACAATGTTTTCAAGACCTTCTGGTATTCAAATACCACCCTGGAGTTTTTATCATTTCTGCACACTTAATGTTTTTCTTTGAAACAACTGCTTTCTCTTGTATGAATTTATTTTAAAGGAAAGCTATTTCTCACTTGCCATCAAGTCATATTTCTAAGAATCCCTTGGTCAAATGTCCCTTTATACACTGAAAGCTTCCTGACACCCAGGATATATTTAAAATCTTTTCCTGTGTCTCAGGAAAAAGGTGGGCATAAATTGTGATTGTTCTCAAACTAAAATACATATGGACCTTTCTCAGAAAGATCCCTTTTACATCATTGCCACAAATGAACCACGTAGCGTTTGCAAAGTTTCTGTGAGAAAATTTAACCCCCAACTTGTGCCTTCTTACTGTTTAAAGTCGCTACTAAATAGCAGAGAACGACCTGCCCATTTAATCTGCTGCAAATGAAATAAAGGAATCATGATTGGAACTCTGTTCCTGTCTCTGATGTTATAAATGGGGCCAGGACCCCTCCCCCCAATTTTGAAGCAGATTGACAAAACTGGCTTTCCCCTCCAAATTGATGAAAGGTTTAGATCTGCTCTAGTATGGAGAAAAAAACCAAAAGCCCTCTCCCAAGGGAGGGTTGAAACCAGTGAGATAATATCTGACTTTTGTAAAACATTTTCTTGGGTGGAGAATAAAAAGCAACAGAAGTCTTGGGACTTCCCTGGCGATCCAGTGGTTTAGCCTGGGCACGGGTTTGAACCCTGTTCAGGGAACTAAAATCCCACACGCCATGGTAGTGCAGCCAAAAAAAAAAAAAAAAAGCCATAGAAAACTTGGGGTCCGGATATTTCCACCCCATTCCTTATTTTAAAAGAAAAGGTCTAGCCTAGAGAAAGTTAAATGATCTCTGATTTTGGCAAATGCCAAAGTTAGAAGCTACTAAAAAGAAATATAGTAGGAATCAAATAGGGCTATTCATCTCTTAAATTACAAATTTTAAATTCCAATGAATTGCAAGTGATAACAAATCAATTGACAGAAATGCACACCTGAAAATCAGTTCCTTAAGAGAAGGAATTATTTATGATCAGTTAATATTAAAGGAATGTTCAGTTCAATATTAGCTGTGTTTTTTTAAAGATGAAGATAAATTCTTCATCAGTAATCCAATTCAAAATTTTAGTTTTGACATTAATCAGATTGGAGAATCTCAACTCATATATATATATTCAGCAAGGGCAAAAGATATTTAAACACCGTTTCAGACTTAACGACTAAGAATTAACTACTCACCAAAAATGATGTAAATGACTTCTTTTTTTTTCAATAAAGTTTTGTTCGAAGAAGCTCTCTCATGGGGCTTCTGTTTAAAAAGATGGCAAGTTCATCTTGCCTTTATTTTCTCCCCTTCTATAGACCCAACGTGAGAGTAAAGGATAAAAAACAGTATATAAACACACCAGGGGCGCTTCCCTGGTGGCGCAGTGGTTGAGAGTCCGCCTGCCGATGCAGGAGACACGGGTTCGTGCCCCGGTCCAGGAAGATCCCACATGCCGCAGAGCGGCGGGGCCCGTGAGCCATAGGCCGCTGAGCCTGCGCATCCGGAGCCTGTGCTCAGCAACGGGAGAGGCCACAACAGTGAGAGGCCCGCGTACCGCAAAAAAACACACAAGGGCAAAGGGAGCTGAGGACAGCGCATCGATAAATGGGAGACTCCTGAGAATATTTTTGAAGTTAAAAGCAGTTGTGTATGGAGGAGTGATGACTAATTTAGCAGATGAGGATGCTGAAAGGACAGTTCATTCAACAGTGCTAAATCCTCACGTAGGAGATAAATTCCTAAGAACAAAATAGCTGTATAAACACACATTATTTAAAAATATGGAGTTAAGTATGTGGGGGGAGGAGGCAGTCAGCTCTGTGGCTCTCTGTAGAGCAGGACTTAGGGATGGGAGAGAATAGGGCAGAAACTGCCGGGTTTATTCCAAGTGTATTATTTCATTCTGAGTGTAAAACTGTTTTTCTTTTCAAGCTCTATTTAATTTTATTTTGAATATTTAAAATTTTTTTTAACATTATGGAAGGTAGATTTGGATTTAGCATAGGGAAAACTGCTTAGAGCTATCCTTCAGGGTAACAAGAAATAAGAGGCCCTGTGTCCCCAGAGACTTTCAGCACTGGCGTGTCAAAAATGTGGTCAGCGGAATTAATATTGAGCATCCAGTCTATGCAACACACTTCTACAGATGTCATCTAGTGTTTTGTCCCCACTAACATTTGAGAGCTGAGGCTTAGAGAGCTAAATTTGCCCAAGACCAAGGGGCTGGTAGCAAACATAGGTCTGTTGATCCACAAACCAGAGGTTTTCCCATCCATCTCGTGGCTTCCCCATCACAGAGATTTACTCATGCCTTCCTGGGCATTTGTGTGCCTCAAGGTTTCCCTCCAGCACCTGGATGAGATCACAAGGTGGTGTGGTCCAGGTAAGAGGGAAAGGTGCCCCTGGGGGAACCAGGACTTTCTGGAACAGGATGCACTTGGGTGGAGCACTGTTGCAGATCATGGGGACAGCCCTGGCCCAAGTTTCTCTTTTCCCTGGATGCTGGATCTCTGGCCAGGCTGCCTTCCTGGGTTTCCCATTAGCTTCTCTACACTGGGGCAGGGGGGAGGCGTGAATGCCTCATATGACTAAATACTGTCAGATTATACCAGAATGGCTGCCCCCATCTACTCTCCCACCATCAATGAACGGGGGTTTCCATATGCCCACAATCTTTTCAACACTTGTCTTTAACTTACAATGTTGTGTTAGTTTCAAGTGTACAGCAAAGTGATTCAGTTATACATAGGGTTGGGGCAGGAGAGAATGAAAAGTTATTGCTTAATTAATAGATACAGAGTTTCTGTTGAGGGTGATGAAAAATTTTGGAACTGGATAATGGTAATGGTTGCACAACATTGTGAATGTGATTAATGCCACTGAACTAAGATGGTTAAAATGGCAAATTTTATTTTATATACACTTTACCACAATAAGAAAAAGTACCGGGCTTCCCTGGTGGTGCAGTGGTTAAGAATCCGCCTGCCAATGCAGGGGACACAGGTTCGAGCCCTGGTCCGGGAAGATCCCACATGCCGCGGAGCAACTAAGCCTGTGTGCCACAACTACTGAGCCTGAGCTCTACAGCCCATGTGCCACAACTACTAAAGCTGCATGCCTAGAGCCCGTGCTCCGCAACAAGAGAAGCCACTGCAGTGAGAAGCGCGCACACCGCAACGAAGAGTAGCCCCCGCTCACCGCAACTAGAGAAAACCGGCGTGCAACAACGAAGACCCAAAGCAGCCAAAAATAAATAAATAAATAAAATAAATTTTTAAAAAAAAGAAAGAAAAAGTACCAAAAAAGTAAGTTAGCATCATATGTAATTGCAAATCTGGCTTTAGAGCTCAGTAGTATAGGTGTTTAATTCTTTCATTAATTTTTTTTAAAGAAATGCTGCAAAACCAGTGCTGTTGATATCATAGGGGAAGATATTATGTGGAAAAATCACAGACACTGACAATCTTGACTTGAAAGTGATTTAGAAGAAGTAGACTCAATGGGCAAAAGTTTTAGGAGTACCTCAACTGATGTGTTTTACTGTTTTTAAATGGATAAACAAATTGAGGTATATCCATATGGTAGAATTCTACTCAGCAATAAAAAAGGAAAGATTATCAGGCTTCCCTGGTGGCGCAGTGGTTGAGAGTCTGCCTGCCAATGCAGGGTACACGGGTTCAAGCCCTGGTCTGGGAGGATCCCACATGCCGTGGAGCAACTAGTCCCGTGAGCCACAACTACTGAGCCTGTGCATCTGGAGCCTGTGTTCCGCAACAAGAGAGGCTGCGATAGTGAGAGGCCCACGCACCGCGATGAAGAGTGGCCCCCACTTGCCACAACTAGAGAAAGCCCTCACACAGAAACGAAGACCCAACACAGCAAAAATAAATTAATTAATTAATAAACTCCTACCCCCAACATCTTCTTTAAAAAAAAAAAAAGGAAAAATTATCATCATATAATAACATGGATGAACTTCAAAATTATTATGCTGTGTGAAAGAAACAATACTCAAAAGAATGAAAACTAAATGATTCTATTTATACAAAATTCTCTATGTAAAATAAAACTAACCTCAATAGACAGAAAGCAGATGAACAGCTGTGTGGGGATGGAAGTGGAGGGAAGGATGGATTACAAGGGGCAGGAGGAAACCTTGTGGGGAGGTGATGGAGATCTTCATTATCTTGATAATAGTGATGGTTTCACTGTTCACTACATTTATGTCAAAACTCATCAAGCTGAATACTTTCAACATGTGCATCTTATTGTGTTAATTATATACCATTCAAGTTGTAAAAAAATGATTTCCTGTTCTTGCTTTATACTTTAAAAGCCCTCATTTTCCTAAGTGTATTTATCAAGCATATTCTTGGCCAGTCTATTCCAATCATCTTGCTTCAGATGGTAGATGTTGGTCCTGGTAGATGTTTGTCCTCTTTTACCGTGGTTGTGTTTCTCAGGTGGCTCATTAGTTTGGTCTAGGAGCTCATGGTCCCCTGGGACAGCAGCTCCTCAGTAGTGTTTTCAGGGGGGAGGGCTGAAGACCAGGCTCTAGTCTCTGGGTTTAAGGAGAGAGGAGGGGATAAGCCCCAGAACACAGGACCAGAGGACCCACAGAATCACTCTTGGCCCCTCTGGTTTAATCCCACCTTTCTAGGTGGGATTGATTCTCTGGGCAGGGATTTGTCCTTAAATATTCAATAGTAAGCACTGGGAGGGAGCAGTCTCTCTAGGGTGTCATCTCTAGTTCCATTTTATTTTTTTTCTCATTGGGGGCTTTTTGCTTTTCTGATAGGCTGACCCATGTGGCTACCTGTGCTGCTGGTTTCTAATGGGAAGGGGCAGGCAGTGTTTATCCCAAGATAACACCTGGGTGAGGCAATAGCTGACCTTAAAGGCCTCTCCTCCAGCCTATCCTCTCTGCTGCCTCCATCAGCCTTTTCCCCAGGCTGCAGGTACCCACCTCCTCGCTCCCAGGTACACATACCAGATCCAGACAGACTTCTGTCTCCACAAAGGCCTCTTCTTATGTTTTGTTTTACAAGTTCCACCCTTCCATTTCACTTGAATAATTTCTGCAGAATGGATTTGGAGGGAGGTAAAGAGATTAAGGCAGTGGTCCTAAACTTTAGAATGAGTATGAGGGTATATGGAGATCTTATTAAGAACAGAAGATTCTGACAAACACTTTCAAAATAAATCTGACAACTGATTTAAAAAAAAAAAAAGAGCAGAAGATTCCTGGGCCCCATCTCAGTAAATTCAGTAAGTCTGGTTAGGTCCAAATTTATTGAGTCCTGGGCTTTTATTTAGGCTTTGGGATGAGTGGTGCTACTAAAAGCTCTGGGTAGGCTACAGAACCCTAGGCTTAAGGGCAGAGAGGCATGCATTGGAAAACAGCTCTGCCACTAATTATCTGTGCAATCTTGAGAAATTCTCTTTGTCTCTCTGGTTCTCAGTTCTCTCATCTGTAAAATGGGCTTAATGATAGCTGTTTCATAGGGTTGCTGTGAGATTAGAAATAGTGCCTATGTAACCATGCATAACAGTTAGGCCCTAACTCGATAAGTGGGGATTAATACTATTGGTGTAATATGACAGAGAGATGTCTGTGAAAATGTATAGTGTATAATAGACATTCGGCAACCATTAGCAGACTTTAAATACTGTAAGACAAGAAGAGCAAGAACCATATCTGTTCATCATTGATTATCAGGATCTAGTGTGTCAAAAACGTCATATAACAGGTGCTCACAAATAGTTTTTTAATGAGTGAATGAAGTTCTCATCTCCTATCTCTGCCAATGTCAATGTTTGTTTTCCCAGTGTATATTTTCCCATTAGCACTGGTTGTATCGGAAGTTTGGGGAGTGTGTGCGTGTGCGTTTTAAGTTATTTTGAGTCCTCCATACACGTTTTGTTTTGTATTCACCTCAACACGGACTAAGTTGTCAGAGGTGAAATTGTTTTTAGAAATTTGAGGGAGTTATTGCCGAGTAGCTATCCTGCTCTAATGTGTTAGGATTCTGTACGTCTGATTCAGCGTTTTAAATAACCCCTTTATTATAAACGTAACGTATATTCATTGCAAAAAATTTGAAAAGTACTAAAAAGAAGAAATAAGGAAGTAAAAATCACTGCTTACACCACTCACCCACAAGAACCACTGTTAACATTTTGGTGAATATTCTTCAAGCCCTTTTTATAACTCTGGATAATTTTAAGTGAAAAAAAATTGGAATTAGATGATAAAAGAAATTTTCACAGTTTGAGGGATGGGGAAGTTAATTCTGGCTTATACATGAGTTAACTTGAATTTTCTGCTAACTAAAACAGCCTGTTTGTACATTGTACATCTGCTTTAATTATTAAAGGAGAGGGCACATTGACCAGAAGTAAAGAATGTCCATGTTAAAAATCAAGATTAAATGCCTTCTTTCCTGGGACACCAATGCCGGTCCTCCTTCGATAATAAGACTCCCTTCCTGGGCGCCAAGGCCATCCTGACTTGCTGTGCATGTGCTGACTGCTTTGTTTGAAACCTTGAAAGAAATATATCCCTGATGTGTTTTTTTGTTTGTTTGTTTTAACATTTATTTGGCTTCTCTGTAAAATTAGCAAGCTGATCCTAAAAATAATGTGGAACCTCAAAGCACCCAGAGTAGCCAAAACAGTCTTGGGAAAAAAAAAAACGAAAGTTGAATGAAGCACTCAAAGTTTCCTATTTTAAAATTTACTACAAAGCAACCATAATCAAGGCAATGTGGTATTGACAGAGGGATAGATGTACAGATCAATGGAACACAATAAAGGGTCCAGAAATAAACCTGTAAAAAAACCAAAAAATGTTCTATTTATTGGCTGCCTCGGGTCCTGGTTGTGGCACGTGGGATCTTCGTTGTGACATGTGGGCTTCTCTCTAGTTGTGGCGTGTGGGCTCCAGAGCGCACAGGCTTAGTTGCCCTGCGGCATGTGGGATCTTAGTTCCCCAACCAAGGATTGAACCCGTGTCCCCTGCATTGGCAGGCGGATTCTTAACCACTGGAGCACCAGGGAAGTCCCCCTGACGTGTTTGATGCTCCTTGTTCTGACAAGACATAAAGCTGTGCTGAAAACATGGTTCTCCAGAGCAGTTCCTCAGAGTAATCTGAGAGGCTGTCTTCTGTCTATAGTGCTCACTTTGGCTCAAATAAAACTCTTTTCTATTCCTATTGTAGATTGTTTATTGATTATTTTCATCAACACAGATCACATATGCTCTTTTGCAATGTGTTTCTCTCAGTTAATATATTATCATAATTTTCATATCATTAATGTTCTACAAAAGCATGATTCTTTTTTTTTTAGGTATCTCAAAGTTTCTTTTTTTAATTTTTTTTTATGGAAGTGTAGTTGATTTACAATGTTGTATTAATTACTGCTGTATAGCAAAGTGACTCAGTAATACACATATATATATTCTTTTCCATTATGGTTTATCCCAGGATATTGAATATAGTTCCCTGTGCTATACAGTACAACCTTGTTTATCCGTTCTATATGTAATAGTTTGCATCTACTAACCCCAAACTCCCAGTACATCCCTCCCTCACTCCCCCTCCCTCTTGGTACCCACAAGTCTGTTCTCTACGTCTGTGAGTCTGTTTCTATCTTGTAGATAGGTTCATTTGTGCCATATTTTAGATTCCACATTTAAGTGATATCATATGGTATTTGTCTTTCTCTTTCTGACTTACCAAAATCATGATTCTAATGGCTGTGTGGTGTCTATCTTATGGATGTATGGGTCATAATTCATTTAAACAATTTCCTGCTGTTGATTATTTATATTGGTTCAGTTTTTTAGCACTATAAGTAAGGCTTTGGTGGCTAGCCTTTTATACAAATCTGTATACACACCTCTGAAATTTCCCCCTTAGGTTTGTAAAGCCTTTGTGATGTATCATCAAATTGCCCTCCAGAAAAGTTGCACAAATTTACATCCTCATTAGTAATATTTGAGAGTGGCTATTTCTCCATCGTTTCCCCATCGTTGGCTACTGTGTTTTAAAAAAATCTTTGCCAATATCACAGATGAAAAACAGTATATCATTTATTTTAATCATGTCGTTTTATTCTAGCAGAACGTAAATTGCATAGACACTATTTTTACAACTTTGTAAAAAGATATGTACATATCAAGTGTGGAAGGAACCACAGAGAAATGTCAGCAGTTGTGTGAAGTGATATAATTCTATTGTTACATATTTTTTTAATTAAAAAAAAAAATCTCTTCTGCCGATCCGTAGTTCTTCTCCCAAATCCCTCCTCTCCCTCTTCTTGGGCAGAGTAGAGAGTCCATTTCTGAGCCTTGCAGCTGGATGTGGCCATGATTAAGTTCGGACTAGTAGGATATAAAAAGAAGTGATGGACGTATTTTCTGAGTCATCTCTAACTTAAGCTCCTTATTTTAGATGCTGGCTCCTTCCTCTTTCCCAGGAGTAGCAACCCAGCTTTGATTAAGCAAATAATGACCCCCTAGGGGATGGCCAAGCAACAGGGAACCTCCTACCTGTCCATAGCAAAGTCACCTCACCAGCCCAGACTGGCCGACCTGTTTTTAGGAGAAATTAATTTCATCACGTTTGGGCCACTCTATTTTAGTATCTCTTTGTTATAGCAGCTTAGCTGTGACCCTAACAAACACACCTTAAACCTCTGCCAAAGATTTGGGAGATTTTGGAGGTCATTTCACAGTTCATGGAGCTGAGTAGAGGCTAGTAGCAGAGCATGGAGCTGATTGGAAGTCACTATGCACTTTACAGAATACCATAAAATATTGGTCTTTTCTATTCCTTCATATAAACTTTGATTTCACAAAAATTATATATTTAGTATATTTTAAGTTTAGAATGTTTAGAAATAACACCTGTAATCTCTTGCTATTTATTATAACTTATAACCTAAGACATAGTAGATTATCAATATAATCTAAGTGTATTGATAGAACCCATCACAAAAAATCACAACTACGAGCGTACAGCCAACATCCTCCATTGGGGCTAAATTTTTCCCATTAATATTTTAAAGACTGCGTGTTCATCACTGGTTTTGCTACATTGTATATTCTTTTTTTAATTTATTTTATTCAAATATAGTTGATTTACAGTGTTGTGTTAATTTCTGCCCAGTGATTCGGTTATACATATATGTACATTCTTTTCCATTATGGTTTATCACAGCATATTGAATATAGTTCCCTATGCTATACAGTAGGACCTTGCTATTTATCCATTCTATATATAATAGTTTGCATCTGCTAATCCCAAACTCCCAATCCATCCCTCCCCCACCTCTCCTCCCCTTTGGCAACCATAAGTCTGTTCTGTAGCTGCATTGTGTAACTTTAATGGCAATGATTGTAGTATACATGATTATGACAATAGAAAGCATACATTAAAAAAAAGAGATTCACATGAATACATTCACAACTGCTACAGTTGAATGTATTTGCAATCACTACTCTGGACAGTACAGTATCAAGCAGGACTCTAAGAAGGCAGCCTTTGTCCCAGATGCTGAATGCTGGCAAGAGACTCCAGCATAGCACATGGGAAGTTCAGAGGGTACCCATCACAGCAGGTCACCCATTACCTCCACGAATGACTGGTTCCACAGCCCCAAGATGACCTTGATCCATGATGCTCATCACAGTTACACAGCCAGCTATGACCCACCCTCTGCCAACATAAGGAGTTGGCATCTTAAATTTAGGGAAGGCACTGTGACTGCTGCCCCTCCACTGCTGAGTGATCCTCTCAAGGCACCCTCAGCAGTGCAGGGTGGCAGTGATCCCCAGTCTGCTCCTTAGAGAGGAAGCCCAGCTTCTGTGTGTCATGGTGATGTGGCAGAGACAGGACACTTGAGGACAGAGGGCATGGGTGTGCTTCCCAGCTCCATGTCTTGCTATTGTGAGAACCAGCATGGGCAAGGGATACCATTTTGCATTCTGTTGTATTTTCTTTTAAATTTAAGATCATCATTAGCAATTCACTTGTTGCTCCATTGCCTTCATAATTCTCATTTTTGCTGACTGTCCATTATTTCATCAAATAATAGAATTTATCGAAAGAGCTCCTTATTGTGGACTCTTTAAGTAGTTCCATTTGTGTTACTGCAAAAATTGCTTCGATTAATATCTTTGTCAACATAACTTTTTGCTTCAGTTGAATAATTTCCTTAGGAAATGGGGTAAGTTTTGACTACCTGTTATGGAAGACCAGAAGGATGTTGTGGCAACATTTTTTGCATTAGCATTTTGCACCGGCCCCAGATGGGAAAGACCAGAACTATTCTCAAGTAGGAAGTGCTTAAATAAATTATGTTACATCCAATCAATAGAACACTATGCATTAAAAAGAATGGGGGGCTTCCCTGGTGGCGCAGTGGTTGAGAGTCCGCCTGCCCATGCAGGGGACACGGGTTCGTGCCCCGGTCCGGGAGGATCCCACATGCCGCGGAACGGCTGGGCCCGTGAGCCATGGCCGCTGAGCCTGCGCGTCCGGAGCCTGTGCTCCGCAACCGGAGAGGCCACAACAGTGAGAGGCCCGCGTACCACAAAAAAAAAAAAAAAAAAAAAAAAGAATGGGGATTAATAGCCCAAAAGTAAAAGCAATCCAAATGTCCATCAAATAATGAATAGATAAACAAAATGTGGTATAATACCCATACCGTGGGATCTCATTCAACCATAGAAAGGAACGAAGTTCTGATACATGCTACAACATGGATGAACCGTGAAAATATTATGCTAAGTGAAGGAAGTCAGACGCAGAAGGCCTCAGATGATTCCATTTATATGAAATCTCCGAAACAGGCAAATCCATAGAGACAGAAAACAAGCTAAGTAGTCACCGGAGGTCGGTAGGAGGGAAGAATGGGGAATGATTGCTAATGGGTACGGGGTTTCTTTGGGGGATGATGAAATTGTTCTGGAATTATATAGTAGTAATGGTTCCATATCCTTGTGAATATACTAAAACCCCCTGAATTGTACACTTTAAACTAGTGAACTTGGGACTTCCCTGGTGGCGCAGTGGCCGATCCTCCTGCCGACGCAAGGGACACAGTTTCGATCCCTGGTCTGGGAAGATCCCACATGCCGCGGAGCAACTAAGCCCATGCACCACAACTACTGAGCCCGCGTGCCACAACTACTGAAGCCCACATGCCTAGAACCCGTGCTCCGCAACAGGAGAAGCCACCACAATGAGAAGCCAGCACACCACAACAAAGAGTAGCCCCTGCTCGCTGCAACTAGAGAAAGCCCATGCGCAGCAACGGCAAGAAAGCCCAACACAGCCATAAATAAGTAAATAAATAAATAAAATAAAAAATAAGTGAGCTTTATGGGATGTGAATTCTATCTCAGCTAAAAAAAGAATGAGGAAGATGTCTATTGACATGATCTCTCATTCACTGAAAAAAGCAAAGTTGCAGAGCAATATCTAAAGTATACCATTTTGGTGGAAGTCTTTTTTTCCATCTGTAGCGGTTGATACTGCAAGGCTTCCCCAGGACTATGTCGGTCCTGCCCCGATTCTGCGATAAGTTCAGCTGCCAGAGCAGCCCCTTGCTCTTGGAAGCAGGGTACCTGCTGTGTGCTGGGAGCTGAGATGGTGTGTAAGGACCTCTACGTACTGTGTCATTATTCCCATCGTTTCAGATAACACAACTGAGAGGGTAGAGAGACGAGGGGCTTGCCAGGGTTATACAGCAAGGAGAGCGGCTCCACCGGGAATGAAACCCAAGCCTGTATAACTCCCGGGAAGGTGAGCCGGAGGCTTGGATGCCTGGGGGAAGCTCTGAGCTTCATTTATTCTCTGTAGACCTGCCGGCCAGGGGCGTGGAGGCTGCTTCCCTCAAGGTAGCACAGATTGTAAGAATGCTGGTCTATGAATTTACACTAAGTCAATGAGGGCCCTTTATTTGAGAACAATAGAAAGGGGATTTCAGAGATCATCTTGCCTGAGGCAAGGCCCTTATCTCTTGATGGGAATATTCCAGTAGTTCCTGACTTGTCCTCTTATGCTGCCTGAACATTCCATGCTCCTTCAGAAGCTGCTCTTGCTGTTGTTCTAACTAGAAAACTCTTCCTGCCCACCAGCCACTCAACAGACTCCTACTTACTTGTCAAAACCCAGCTTATAAGTCTCTTCTGTTGTTGTCTCCTTAAAAACACCATTTATAGTTACCCCTCCTAGAGCCTTTACAATAATGTTAGTAATATTTACTAGTAATTATCATTCAGTGAGACCCCACTATGTGCTAGGCAGTTTTTAAGTATTGATGTACTTTGTCCTTTTCATTCTTATGGGAATTATGCAATAAAAATATAACTATTTACATTTCTTTCAGATGAAGAAACAACCTAAGTGAGGTTAGGAAATTTGCCTGAAGTCACACTACGAGGATGTGAGGAAACGGGTCTTTCTGACTCCAAAGTTCATACTTTTCCCCTTTCCCCACATCCCCTCTCCTGCAACAATCACCTTGAATTGCAAATGATACTTGTCACTGTCTCCATCATTGCCTGTGAGCCCTAGAAGGCATTTGGTGGCTCTGATTTCAGGGCTGCGACCCCACTGCCCAGTACAGGGTCTGCTCCCAAGTGCCCAGTCCTAAAAGTGTAGTAGGAGTGAATTGTTCCATTTGCAGAAACCCGGCCTGGAAAGTAAAAGCAGTAAGTTTGTCCAATCTCTACAGATGGGACAGGCCCGCTATCTCCTCTGGAAAGGGGATAAAGGAGCAGGTCTTGCCTCCTTGAGGACTTGCAGATGTTTCCTGAGGCCATGAGAGCATTTCTGCTTCTTGCCAGTTCATGTGGCTGCTGGGAAAGCTGGTTCCATGGTTCTGCTGGTGGGAATGTCAACAGCCACCTCTAGCCAGCCCTCTGGAAATTGCCCTGAAGTATGAAGGCCAGGAGAGACCCCCAGAGGATGGAGGCCCCATCGCCACTTTGGTGGATTCTTGCTGAAGCCCAGAAGGAGCTTTGTTGTCGAGAGAGCAGGACCTGGCAATGCAGACCTCCAGCTCTGTAGTCTGTTCTAGCTTTGAAAACCATCTCTACCACTTACTAAATCTCTGGCCTTGGGGCAAGTTTCTTAACTTTTCCAAAGCTCAATTACTTCTTTTTTACCGGAGAGGAATTGCCTCCTTTTCAAAGTTGTAGATAAAAAGAAATAATGCACTGAAGACCCTTTTACCACCAGGCCTAGCAAACGCCCGCATATAACAGCCGTGACACTAATGATGAAAATAACAATAATAATAGTTGTTATTATTAAACTATCCAGGGTAGATTTTTGTTGCTTGCAGCTAAGAATCCTAACTGATACAGTTAAGGTTATTCCTTATGGGAGCAAGGCAGTTTTCTAGGAGGACAGGCCGCTTGGACCAGATGGGCAGTTTCCCCAGGTCCAGCACAAGTGTGACGGAGAAAGCGACCTCCCATCCTTTGGGTGTGAGCATGCGCTATTTCTTCTCTGTAACCCAACTCGCAGAGTAACCTGGGAAGGGGAGGCCTGGTCAAGACTCCATCCCCACTCTTCTGAATCTTGGGTAGCAAACGATCATTTTTCTGTCCCAACCACCTAATGCAGAATTGAGCAATTAGCAGTTATTAAAGTGATGTTTTACTCTTTGAAGAAAGGGAATAATAATTTTATATTGAATAACATTTAAAAGGAAAGCATTGGGCTTCCCTGGTGGCGCAGTGGTTGAGAGTCCGCCTGCCCATGCAGGGGACACGGGTTCGTGCCGCGGTCCGGGAAGATCCCACGTGCCGCGGAGCAGCTGGGCCCGTGAGCCATGGCCGCTGAGCCTGTGCGTCCGGAGCCTGTGCTCTGCAACGGGAGAAGCCCGCGTACCGCAAAAAAAGTTAGAAAGCATTTTCACAGGGATTATTTTATTTACCTTATCTAAGCACAGAAATACCCATGAAAAAGAAGATGGGCTTTATTTCAGTTTTATTTAAATCTTTCTTGAGCTCTTCAGGTTTTCATCTATAGACCTCCAGTCAGCTCTCTGTATCCGAGGATGGGAAACTTGTAGATTCTGAGAGCTAACTTTATTAAAGGACAAGTCTTAGAGATGGTAAAAAGTAAATTGGAATTGGTACTGGCTGTTTTTCTTCATCCTTGAAGAAAACCCTAGTCGTGGGGCCCAGTTCACACCGGGCAATGTCCCCCTGAATTCAGCCATTAACAAGAGGAAACTAGAACAGTAGACAGGTAGCCTTTCAAGGGCCTTTCAAGGGCACAGTGAGGAGGTTTAAAAAAAAGAAACAAAAGGAAGATAGACTTGTACAGTTGGGGTTTCTAATATTTTCGTTGGACATTCCTTCACATATATTTTTCCACGTCTCGACTAGATTTATCTTTATCATTTTTAAGCTTCTCATAGTATTCCTTCAAGTGAATGGGCCAGAGTTTGTTCATCTGCCTGTCATTTGGTGCCTGGGTAGTTCTAACTTTCTGCTATTATATATATACTATCAACCTTTGTTAAAACAAGATTTTTAAATTTATTTATTTATTTATTTATTTTTGGCTGTGTTGGGTCTTTGCTGCATGCGGGCTTTCTCTAGTTGCGGCGAGCAGGGGCTACTCTTCGTTGCGGTGTGCGGGCTTCTCACTGTGGTGGCTTCTCTTGTTGTGGAGCACGGGCTCTAGGCACGCAGGATTCAGTAGCTGTGGCTCATGAGCTCTCTTAAAGCACAGGCTCAGTAGTTGTGGCGCACGGGCTTACTTGCTCCGCAGCATGTGGGATCTTCCCAGACCAGGGCTCGAACCCGTGTCCCCTGAATTGGCAGGCGGATTCTTAACCACTGTGCCACCAGGGAAGTCCAAAGCAAGATTTTAAATCAATCTTTGTAAGTACGCCCTTGGAATGAATTCCTGGAAGCAGATTAAGGAGGCAAAGGATAAGAATAGGGCTTTTTGGCCTTTCCTGAAGGTTAGGTCATCCTGAAGGAAGATAAAACCAATGCGTGGAGATTGCCCACATGTTCTTTCCAGTCTGAAATGGGAAAAAAATGCAGAAGCAGTGCCAATGAGGTGACAGGACAATTTGCTGAGCCAGGCAGAATTTTCTGGAAGGGGCTGGATTTTTCTTTTCTGTGAGACCATCCTCAACTGATATCCCGGCCCTTAGACCCTCAGTCTATCCAGGGCCATTCTACCTCCTCAACTACCTCTGCTGGAATTGTACCTCGGCAGTTAGCACAGAGCTGGGCGCTCTCTAGAATTTCCCGTGAATTCCCAAGAGAGAGTCAAATGCCTGTTTTGGGTGGGAATCAACGTTTTACCAGAACAAGGCAACATGGTGGAGGGAGCACAGGACCCACCCTGGAGTCAGGAGCCCAAGCTCCAGGCAGGGCCTTGCCATCAACCTGTTGACTCAGCAAGCGCTCCCTCCCACCCCAACCTTGGAGGGCTGATGACTGAAATTACACAATTTCAGATGCATTCCTCTGGATCAGGACTTTGACTCTTGATAAAACACAGGAGAGGGCACAGTGCCATTTATACCCCAGGGTGAACGAATGTATCAGCTCTGGCTCTGAGAATAGGCCTGATGGGGGAAGGAGGTGAAGAGTCCCAGTGAAGACCCTGAAAGCAGGAGAAAGGGCCCCAGGAAGCAGGTGAAGCTCAGAGTCCAGCCTTTCACAAAATCTCTTAAAACCTAGGCTTCCTTCTCTACTGCCTCTGACCTGTGGGACTCCCCCAGGAGTGCAGTGCCCCCAGGGGAGTTGCAGAAAAGGCCCCTCAGTGTTGTTGGGCTTCAACAGAACCCTGGGATGGATGTTTCCTGTTGGATTTTAGGCTAGAACCGTAGGTCCCAGTGGAGTTTTCCAGTGACCCCATCCCAGCCACATTGCGTGTGAGCACCTGGCCTTCACAGTTTTCCTCACAATGATGCTGTGATTCCTGCTCTGTGGAGGCTCTGCTACTCTGGCAGTAGACTTGGCACCATGATTTAATCTTTAGCCAAGCCCAGTGCAATACGCTGTGGCTCAGACCACGACCACCTCTCAGATTTTATCTCCTCCCCCGCTTCCTATCATTTATGATGTTCTATCCTGGCTTTTCTCTTCCTCAAATACACTAAGCTTGTTCCTGCCCCGGAGACTTTGCCTGCCGCGTTCCCTCTTCTTAGGTCATCCCATGCTCACCATCTTGTCCTCATTCAACCTTCAGTTCAGTGGGCACCTTTCCCAAGAGGTCATGCTGCCCCTTGGGTCCTTTTACTATCCCATTATCAGCCTATGTTTTCTTCTTAGCACTGTCATTTCCTCAAAGTATTTTATTCATTTATTTAGCCACATACTGTCTGACTCTATAACCAGAACATCAGCTCCACAAGGGCAGGGTCAAAGGCTATTCTGTTCTCCGCTGAGAGCTGGCAAGTACAGGGGAATCCGTCCAAAAATCCCAGGCAGAGCTGCCCCCGCCCTTCTTCATTCGGTTTTCTCATTCTTCTCCTGAGTGGGATAAACCACAGGAGAGAGCCCTGGCTGGACGGCATGCAGATCAGGGTTCCTGCCTAACTTGGTAGTTTCACTTACGGGGTGACTTGGGCCACCTCCTCTACCCAAGCCTGAAGAAGCAGCAGACTGGACCCACTGGGCAGAAGCTCATAGAGACAGACTTGAGGTGGATGTAAATTGTACTTTTGAACAGAGCTGCCAGAGGCCGAAAGAGCATGCTGCTGCTTCCCTCGGCTAGCTTTACCCCTGGTCCATCCCTCCACGGCCCATTCGTAACCCTCTGTGTCCATGGGGCCTGCCTGCCAACCTGCAAGCTCGCTGAGCTCACAGGTACTTGGAACTGGCCTCAACACGGATGCTGGAGACTTAGCATTGCTGAGGGAACTAGATCGGATGATCTTTGTGAGCCATTTCATCTCCAATTTCAGGGCCTTGGCAAAGAGGAGTTTATTTCTAGTCCTCCGCCTGTGGACTGCTGGGCCTTCAGGGAGTGACAGACTGGATTAAGATGCTAATTTTGTGCCAGGGTTAAAGGTCGGTGACCCACAGTGCCAGTGCACTGGTGAGTAACCACATCTGTCCCACCTGCTCTTTGCTTTGCACTGAAAAGCTGATCAACTGAACCAGGAGTGCAGCACCTCGAAAAAATATGAGTTCCAGACCTGGTTCTGTGGCCAAGGTACTGTGTGAGTTTGACTAAGTTCTTTCCCTCTCTGAGCCTTGGTGTGTATTTCTGGAAAAACGAGAATATTTGTATTAGACCTAGATGCTTTCTAAGGGCCTCTCTTGGAATCCTAACATTCCAGGAGGCTACTCAGCGAACCTCAGACCTGTGGCCAGGGCTTGTGCCAGGCTCCAATTCTTCAGCAGGACATCTTTCTTAGTGGACAGCCTGGCAAGGAACCAAGACCCCTGACGTCCATCATCAGAAGCTCAAGTCTTCTCCGAGTGTCTGTGTTTAGTCACAGCGTTGGCTGGGCAGATGACATTGGCATGCAAGCTTCTCAGTGGGCAGAGCCCGGCATGTCTATCAGGAGAGAGATGAGCTGAATCTGGTCCAGAGTCAGTCCCACCAGTGCCCCTGTCCCACCAGTGCCGCTGACAGGGCTACTCATCCAAGGGGCAGGAGAGGGAATTTAAAAAAAAACTATTTTTAATTGATGTATAATTGATTTACAATGTTGTACTAATTTCTGCTATATAGCAAAGTGATTCAGTTATATATATATATATATATACACATTCTTTTTAATATTATTTTCTGCTATGGTTTATCCCAGGAGATTAGATATAGTTCCCTGGGCTATACAGTAGGACCTTGTTGTTTATCCATTCTAAATGTAATAGTTTGCATCTGCTAACCCCAAACTCCCAGTCCATCCCTCTCCTTCTCCCCCGCTACCCTTGGCAACCACAAGTCTGTTCTCTATGCCTGTGAGTTTGTTTCTGTTTTTTAGATAGGTTCCTTTATACCCCTTTTTTTAGATTCCACTTATAAGTGATATCATATGGTATTTGTCTTTCCCTTTCTGACTCACTTCACTTAGTATGATAATCTCTAGTTGCATCCATGTTGCTGCAAATGACATTATTTTGTTCTTTTTATGGCTGAGTAGCATTCCATTGTATATATGCATCACATCTTCTTTATCCATTCATCTGTCCATGGACATTTAGGTCCATGTCTTGGCTATTGTGAATAGTGCTGCTATGGACATAGGGGTGCATGTATGTTTTTGAATTATAGTTTTGTCCAGGTATATGCCCAGGAGTGGGATAGCTAGATCCTATGGTAGCTCTATTTTTAGTTTTCTGAGGAACCTCCATACTGTTTTCCATAGTGGCTGCACCAACTTACATTTCTACCAACAGTGTAGGAGGTTCCCTTTTCTCTACACCAGGAGAGGGACTTTGTGCCTCTGTCACTGACAGTGTAGGGACTCCTTGGGTGGCCTTTATCCCAAGACCTCCCTGGGTGTGGCAGCCTCCCTGTGTTCCTGCACCTGGAGTGGAAAGGGGATGTTGTGAAAAGGAGACTTTTCATCATGCCCTGTGTTGATTTCATGATGTTTTATAGTTTCATTCTGCTTTCCTGAAATTCATCTGAATTAATCTTAGGCACAACCACTTTGGAAGAACAGGAAAGCCTAGTACTGGGTTCCTGGGGCCATTCTCTGTCCTGAGCCAACTCTTTCTTTCACCCTGTAGGGTTCTTACAGGGAGAGTGAGAGGCTCAGAAAACCCAGTCGTTGAGTAAACATTTCCCAAGTATCTTCTCTGAGCTAACTCCAGGCTGGGAATTGGGGATTAAAAATGAACCATTACCTTTTTAATGCTCTGTGTAATACAATACCTATGCAAACACAGGGGTTAGATTCTCAGAGGAAAAGACTTTTTAAAAAATTATTTATTTATTTTTGGCTGTGTTGGGTCTTCGTTTCTGTGCGAGGGCTTTCTCTAGTTGTGGCAAGCGGGTGCCACTCTTCATCTCGGTGCACGGGCCTCTCACTGTCGTGACCTCTCTTGTTGCGGAGCACAGGCTCCAGACGCGCAGGCTCAGTAGCTGTGGCTCACGGGCCTAGTTGCTCCGCAGCATGTGGGATCTTCCCAGGCCAGGGCTCGAACCTGTGTCCCCTGCATTGGCAGGCAGATTCTCAACCACTGCGCCACCAGGGAAGCCCAAAACTTTTCATGGTACGTAAATCTTTCAGATCACCACTAAAGGAACTGATACACTGGTTTTATGAGAATATAAAATAAATGAATACTACAAAATAAATGAATACTAAAATTTTACAAATGAATCAGACATAGTCCATGCTCTCAGAGAGTTTGGTTAAATACTTTCACCCCACTGAGCCCCAGTCCTGCAAAATGGGGTTAATGTTCCCTGTCCAGGGTTGTTAGACTTCGCAACAATTTGAATTTCAGATAAACAATGAATAATATTTTAGTATAGGTATGTCCCGTACAATATTTGTGGTATGGTAAAAAAATTCTTCATGGTTTATCTGAAATTCAAATTTGACTGGCATCTTGTATTTTATCTTGCAACCCTACCCCTGTCCAAACTAGTTCAGGAATTTTATGAGGTGCAAAAGGAATAATATGTGAATTAATAATGTATGAATGTGCTTTACAGTTTACAAAATTCTACGTCAGCAAGACAGCATTGGATTGCATTGCTTTGATGGAAAAGGTTCTCTTGCAGGCCTGTGAATCTGTTCTCACTATGGAGATCCCAAGACATGAAGAGAAAGATCCCATGCTGCCTCCGGATGAATACTTTTTACTCCAGGGCAGTGGACCCAAACCAATCACACAGATGGAGCCTGGAGCAGCACAGGCAAAAAAGCCCCGAGGGTTTGGTTTGCAGAAGACTCCAAACGAGACCCCCTAGGATGTAAAAGCATCTTCTGGCTGCATTCTCAGAAATATACTGTCTAAAATGCTGTCTGTGCTGCTCAGACCCACCCCTGGAAGATTAAAAAGGATAGGAATGGGCTGGATTCGGGCTGGGCGGGGTGTTGGAAACCAGCATCCTGGCAGGGACAGGAGGGATGAGAGGGGTTTAACTCGGAGATCTGTGGACTCAGGAAACATGTCATAGGCTTCTCATCTAGTGTGGGTCCTGCTTTCTGGAAGGTGCCACTCCCATCTGAGCTGTCATTTTTGCTTTGGTAAAGAGCTCCAAGCAGACATTCCTTTTTTGTCTAGTCAAGAAGCAGGGCACCAATTGCAACAGCAATCGTTCAAAATGTGAAGACTGGACAGGCCCTTGGAATCCCCACTCCTCCTTCCTTCTGTCTTCCAGATGGGGAAACTGAAGACCAGGCTGAAAAGTGACTCACTTGAAACCATGTACTAAGTCAGGGGCAGAACTGGGGCTGGAACCCACACCTACTGCTTCCCAACTCAGGGTAGGATTCACTTCAGCCCATCCTCTCCTAAGATCCCCTCTCTTTGGGCAGCCCCCCAAGCAGCCACAGTCCCCCAAGGCCAATAATCCAGAGACACTGCTGAGAAACCTTTGTCTCTCACACTGTTTAATCACAGTGGTGATCATCCGCTGGGGGAAAGTACTTACTAGTTTGCAAAATACTTACAGGTCATTTATCTCCCCTTCCATCCACTTCTACCTTCCTACGCCCTATACTTTCTGCACTTGTCAACCCCTTAACATGCAGTGCTCTCCCAGGGAGAGGCAGTTTTTGTGGTGGTGGAACCCTGACCTCTGGAGCCAAACTGCATGAGACTGAAGCCTGGTTTGAGATGGTGTGGCCTTGGGCAAGTGATAGAACAGGGGTTAAGTGTGCCTCAGTCTCTTCGTTCATGATGTGGACATGATTATAATAGTATCTACCACACAGAGTTCTTATGTGACGATTAAATAAGTTAACTTACACCCATTTTTTTTAAGAGTTTTTTTTTTTTTTTGGCTGTGTCACTTGGCTTGTGGGATCTTAGTTCCCTGACCAGGGATTGAACCCGGGCCCTCGGCCATGAGAGTGCACAGTCCTAACAACTGGACCACCAGGGAATTCCCTTAACTTGCACTTACAACAGTTCCTAGCACATTGTTAGGGCTTTACAAATATCACTTACCATTACTATTATTGTTGTTTTTGTTGTTGCTATTTCAGAGCTCTGTTCCGTGACCCCAGAGCCCTTCTCCTCCTCATTTCTGTTCTTCCTTCAAGACTCATCTCAAATTCCTCTCCCCTAGGAAGACCTCTTTTTTTTTTTTTTTTTTTTTGCGATACGCGGGCCTCTCACTGTTGTGGCCTCTCCCATTGCGGAGCACAGGCTCCGGACACACAGGCCCAGCAGCCATGGCATGCAGGCCCAGCGGCCATGGCTCACGGGCCCAGCCGCTCCGTGGCATGTGGGATCTTCCCGGACCGGGGCACGAACCCGTGTCCCCTGCATCGGCAGGCGGACTCTCAACCACTGCGCCACCGGGGAAGCCCAGAAGACCTCTTTGATCCTTTTCCCTTAGCAGAGTTAGATGTTCTCTAACATCTACTAAACTTATTTAAATGCATGCATTTGCCTATTTTCCGGTCTACCTCCGTCTAAGCTATGCTCTTCATCCCTGTCTTTGTCCACAACACCAAGCATAGGGTCACGCAGATCTACGTGCTTCATTGATGATTGTGTAATGAGTGATCCTATTGATTTCCCCATCTAGGAATCATTCTTGTTTTCTTTCTTTCCCCCACCTCACACCCAACCCAATAGCAAGTCTTGACACCCCACATCTAAAATTGATCCTGAGTCTCCTCTAGGCCCATGCAGGCCACCACCTTCTCACACCTGGACCACTCAGCCTTCTCACCGTGCTCCCGCCCTTGCCGCCCTCTGATCCACCTCCATCTCCTCCTGAAAATTCTCCCTGGACTTCAAACTGCTCTTAGAAGAAAATCCAACCTACTTACATGGCTACAGAGCTCTGCATTTCCAGCTCCCACCTTACTTCGTACCACTTAATACGCTCTCCCTCAATATGCTTTGTGTGTTCTGGCCTCTTTTCAGACCCTTTCCCACCTCATGGCCTTGCACTTGCTGTTCCTTGTGGTTTTTGCAGAACCAGCTTCTTTGATTTCGGATTGAATGCTACATCCTCAGAGATGCTTTCCTTGACCACCCTAAGGGAATGTTTCCCAGTTTCTCTGTGTCACAGCACCCTTTTATCTCCCTTGTACTATTTATCATAAGCTGTAAATACCTTGCTCATTTACCTGTTTATATGTTAATTGGTTATCTCACTTGGTATATCGTAAGCACCATGAATGCAAGGTCTCTCCCTTTTCTTGTGTTGTTCACTAGGGTATCTCTCGATCAGTGTTTAATACATTTCTGCTGAATGAATGAATGAATAAATGAATGAATGGATTGAATCCTCCTAGCAGCACAATGAATAGACCAGGCATTATATGCTCACTTTACAGATGTCAAAACTGAAGCTTAGAGAGATGGATTCTTGCCCTAGTCACATAGACTGGAAGTAGCGTAGCCAGGCCCTAGATTATGAACTCTTCCCACTAGACTATTTCACCTTGAGGGGAGATAGACTCTGGGTTGGGAACCCAGCTTGGCTGATTCATAGACTAATTCCACAGCATGGGACCCGATGGCAGAGATTCCAAAGTTCCTATCTCTAAAGAGGTGCCTGTATGTGCCTAAGGATTACAATCAGTTCCAAATTCCAGGCTGCATTGAGGCATCACACACACCTAATAAATATCCAATGATCACAAGAAAAGTGCAGTGACTGCTTGAGGAAGAAAATCAAACCCACAGGCCTGAGAGCTGGCCCGATCTCCCAGGGTCCTCTTCAGAGCTGTTCTAATTTAGGCCTGATGGAATGGGAAAGATGTTGTTTCTAGTTCCTTTAGTTTCATGTGGCCTAATTTGGCAGATTTTTGCCGTTTTTGAGGTCTCAAATACTGCCTGAGATCGGACCTTGATTATTGTTATCATTTAAAATACTGCCTTGGCCATTGGTAAAGAGCTGACAGCAGGGTACCATTTCTTTGATTCCAGGAGGAAAGTTCCTGGTGAGGGAGCCTGGTGACATAAAAAGCCCTGGACCAGAAGCCAGAAGGGCAGTGATGTGGGTGGGAAGGGCCTGGATTTCCCAGCCAGCAGACACTCTGTCCCTCGCTGGCCCTCAGCTGCCACCTTTGTGAGGAAAGATTTGGGTCTGTTGGTGGCCTGAGAGGCAGAGGGTTTGGATCTGACCCCGACTCTCTCACTAATGTGCAGCATGGAATCTGGTCAAGGCCCTTTCCTTCTCTGGGTCTTGGTTTATCACTGGTCCAAGGACAGGTTCAGAGGGGCTAATTCTTGAGTCCTCTTCCAGCTCTGATATTTGCTCTTTCTGTGGCTTTTTTCAGGAAACATTTGCTCCCCACTAGGACTGGGTTTCCTTATCTTCCAGCCCTCAGAAATCAGCGTGAAATCAACATGGCTACCTTAAAATAATTCAACAAAGAGCATCTTAGTCCCAAAGGCCTGGGTTTCTCAGGGACAACCGGGGAGCCAGGTGTGCACTCCTGCCACTCCCCTAGCCCTAGATACTAGGTACACATTCCAACGACAGGTACTCAGTCCAGTGAAGGAGGCTCTTCAAGAGGGCCGAGGTCATGGGGAGTATAAATACTGGGCATTGACCCCCAAGTTCATTGTATTCTCCTGGCCTTGACCCACTATGTGAAAAGACAAGGTTTAGGAAAATCAGATATGTTCCAGTGTCTTCTGAGTGTTTACTCTGGGGCAGGCTTTAGCTCAACACTTTGTATACATTGCTTTGTTTGACCTCGACCCATGAGACAGATATTATGATCCTCATTCTACAGAGGAGGACGTTGAAACACGGAGCTAAAGTGACTTGTCCAAAGTTATACAGCTAGAAAGACCAGGATTGAGCCGGGCACTCTTTTTTTTTTTTAGATTTTATTTATTTATTTATTTATTTATTTATTTATTTATGGCTGCATTGGGTCTTCCGTTGCTGTGCGTGGGCTTTCTCTAGTTGCAGCGAGTAGGGGCTCCTCTTTGTTGCGGTGCGAGGGCTTCTCATTGTGGTGGCTTCTCTTGTTGTGGAGCACAGGCCCTAGGCATGCAGGTTTCAGTAGTTGTGGCACGTGGGCTTCAGTAGTTGTGGCACGTGGGCTTCAGTAGTTGTGGCACGTGGGCTTCAGTAGTTGTGCCTCGTGGGCTCTAGAGCACAGCCTCAGTAGTTGTGGTGCACGGGCTTAGTTGCTCCTCGAGCCAGGCACTCTTTACTGTTGCACTAATGTCTCTCCTGATAACAATAGCAATAAAAATTAAAGTTGAGGAAGTTCAGTAAGCAGTTGTGGAAATCACTCTGGACCTGAGGACTAAAAAAATGGCTATGAATCCTAGTTCTTCCATTTATTAGTTTGGTGACCTTGGGCAAGTCATTTGAATTCTTTAAGCAATAGTTTACTGACCTATAAAGTGGAGATAATCACTCCTACCTCACAGTATAAGATTAAAAGGGATAATGTGCATGAAGTGTTTTGCATGGATGTCTGGCATATAATAAGTGCTCAGTAAATGTTAGTCACTATTATTATTATTACACTACTACTACTATTACTACTACTACTACTACTACTAATACCACCACCACCGTCTCTCCAGAGTGGTTGCAAAGCTCAAACAAGACAATGATTGGGAAAGCTTTGTGTGTTCTGCACCTGTCAGTAATCCCCTGTATTATAATTATAGCAACCTAAGGGAAAGAGTTATCTGTGAAGCTCTGACCCCATTCCTCCTCTAGATGGTTCAAATTCTTTGCTCTGCAGCCAGTGCTGATGACGAGTGAGGGTTTGATTTGGTGCCCACTGTGAATGACGTCCTTCAGTGGATCTCCAAGAACTGCAGCAAATGCTTTTCTGAGCTTATTTTAGCATCAGAAGGACTTTGAAGCAGGATTTCAACATTTAGCTTCCTTGGGGAAGGCACTTTGTAGTTAATGTGAGTTTACAACTTAAAACTTTCTCTTCCTCATCATCTTGAGAAGAGATACCATGGAGGCAGATCCAGAATGTAGTTGGCAGACATATCCCCAGATCCAAATGAGTTCTATTGTGGGTTATTTCTGATTATTTAAGTAATATGTGCTTACTGCAAAAAAAAAAAAAAAGAAAAATGTGAAAAAGTATGAAGGAGAAAAAAATGTAAATACCCATAATACAATCATTCAGAGACAGAGATTGTTAATGTTTTGGTATATTCCCTTTTAGTCTTTTATTTTATGTATATATAAAATGTTATATTCATATTAATACATAGTTAATACTATATATAATTAATAATATATTCATATTATATATAATTAATAATATATTCATGTATCATACTATGTAAAACAATATATGAATATAGTAATATATGAATATATATTTGCATATTATTTTACATAATTGAGATCATAGTACAAATAACCATGTAATCTATTTTTTAATAAAACTATTTTTTTATTGCAGTTTTTTTGGTTCACAGCAAAACTGAGAAGGTATAGAGATTTCCCATATATCCCCTGCCCCACACATGCATAACCTTCCTCACTATTAAGAGAGAGTGGTACACTTGTTAAACTTGATGAACCTACACTGACACATCATATTCACTCAGTCCATTATGGTTTACTCTTGGTGTTGTACATTCTATGGGTTTGGAGAAATATATAATGACATGTATACATCATTATAATATCATTCAGAGTAGTTTTGTTTGCCCTAAAAATCCTCTGTGCTCCACTTATTCATCCCTCCTCGCCCCACCGCACGCTGGCAACCACTGAACTTTTAACTGTCTCCATAGTTTTGCCTTTTCCAGGATGTCATGTAGCTGGAGTCATACAATATATGGACTTTTCTTTTCTTTTTTTTTTTTGCGGTATGCAGGCCTCTCACTGTTGTGGCCTCTCCCGTTGCGGAGCACAGGCTCCGGACGCGCAGGCTCAGCAGCCATGGCTCACGGGACCAGCCGCTCCGCGGCATGTGGGATCTTCCCGGACCGGGGCACGAACCCATGTCTCCTGCATCGGCAGGCAGACTCTCAACCACTGTGCCACCAGGGAAGCCCCTATATGGGCTTTTCAAATCAGCTTCTTTCACTCTGTAATACTCATTTAAGTTTCCTCCATGTTCTTTCATGGCTTGATAGCTCATTTCTTTTTAGTGCCAAATAGTATTCCATTGTCTGGATGCACCACAGTTTATCCATTCACCTACTGAAGGGCATCTTGGCTGCTTCCAAGTTTGGGCAGTTATGAATAAAGCTGCTGTAAACATCCTCGTACAGGTTTCGGTATGAACATAAGTGTTCAACTCCATTGGGTAAATACCAAAGAAAACAATTGCTGGATCATATGTTTAGAGTATGTTCAGTTTTGTAAGAAACCACCAAAGTGTCTTCCAAAGTGGCTGCACCATCTTGCATCCCACCAGCAGTGAGTGAGAGTACCTCCCGCTCCACATCCTCTCCTGTATTTAGTGTCGTCAGAGTTTTGGATTTTGGCTATTCTCAGAGGTGTATAACCTATTTTTTCCACAATTTTATATTGCAAGCATTTCCTTCATGAATATCAGGGGTTTTTTTGTTTTTGTTTTTTTTTTAATAAATTTATTTATTTATTTTTGGCTGTGTTGGGTCTTCGTTTCTGTGCGAGGGCTTTCTCTAGTGGCGAGCGGGGGCCACTCTTCATCGCGGTGCGCGGGCCTCTCACTGTCGCGGCCTCTCTTGTTGCAGAGCACAGGCTCCAGACGCACAGGCTCAGTAGTTGTGGCTCATGGCCCCAGCCGCTCCGCGGCATGTGGGATCTTCCCAGACCAGGGCTCAAACCCGTGTCCCCTGCATCGGCAGGCAGAGTCTCAACCACTGCGCCACCAGGAAAGCCCCCATGAATATCAGTTTTTATGGATGTATAGTGTTCCAACATAGGGAGGGCATAACAGCACAAAGTACTTAACCTCTCCTTACCGTTATCTGTTTATTTTTTTATGTTTTGGCCGAGCCACTTGGCTTGTGGGATCTTAGTTCCCAGATCAGGAATTGAACCCGGGCCCTCGGCAGTGAGAGCGTGGAGTCCTAATCACTGGACCGCCAGGGAATTCCCTGTTATCTGTTTAGATTTTTCTAATTTTCATTATTATCCATAACACTCTGATGAACATTTTCATACATAAAGCTTTATTTACATCTAATTGTTTATTTCTCTTGAATGGATTTTTAAAGAGGAAATAACGAGTCAAAGGCTTAAGGCTTCCTGGAAAGGTTGTATCATTTTACATATCATTTACATTTTACATTCTCATCAGTTATGTGAGGCATTCCCTTGCCAGCAACAAGTAATACCAGTTTTAAAAAATTCTTGCCAAATCAATAGGTTAAAAAAAATGGTAACTTATTGTCTCAGTTTGCAAATCTTTGATGACTTAAGTTGAATACACAGTGCTTTATGTGGCTTAGCCATTTGTATTTCCCTTTCTGTGACTCTGCTGAGCAGGCTTTGCTAATAGTGGCCCCAATAACTAACGTTGTCTGCAGATGATGCCAAACCTTGCATCTGGCCACATCTTATAGGAGCCCAGGCTCTGGCAGGATTAGAAATAGTCCATGACACAGATGTAGAGAATGGACTTGAGGACGTGGGGAGGGAGAAGGGTAAGCTGGGACGAAGTGAGAGAGTGGCATTGACATATATACACTACCAAATGTAAAATAGATAGCTAGTGGGAAGCAGCTGCATAGCACAGGGAGATCAGCTCGGTGCTTTGTGACCACCTAGAGGGGTGGGATAGTGAGGGTGGGAGGAAGATGCAAGAGGGGATACAGGGATATATGTATACATATAGCTGATTCACTTTGTTATACAGCAGAAACTAACACAACATTGTAAAGCAGTTATACTCCAATAAAGATGTTAAAAAAAAAAAAAAAGAAATAGTCCATGTCAGCACTGCTGTTTCAATGAAACCAGAAAGGGGAAGGTTTCTGTGTTTTATTGAAATCTGGAGATGAAGTTATTTTGCTGATTACATTATTATGCCTTCTTTCCTTACTCTCAAAGCTTCTCTTTTCTTAAATGCTGCTCTAGCAGGAGGGTTAAATTTGGTGTATACCTGTTCTTTCTTTGTGTTCACTGAGCTCCTACTATGTGCAAGGCATAGTAGCTACGTAAATGGCCTGTGGAGTCTGGAGAAGAGCCTGGATTTTGGAGCTGGGCAGATGTTGGGCAAATCCCTTAACCTCTCAGAGGCTCCTTTTCTCCTCCTTTCAAGTACAGATGATAGTCCTACCTTTGGGGAATAAATGGGTTATGAATGCAAAACTCCTGGAACGGTGTCTGCCACATCATAAGGCCTTGTTTAGCTCAACATACAATTCACTTCTCTGTATTTGCCACTGTGCTAGGTGCCGAAGATACAAAGAGGAATCAGCCCTCTCTGCCCCCTGCTGTTCTGCGCCTCCTCACCACCCCTCATTAAGTCCAGAGGCCCAGATGCCATGGATGGGTTGACAGCTCTCTTCAGAGCCCTGGGCCTTAGCTGCAATTCTGGAGCCACAGGAAAAGTACCAAATGACATTCTGTTACACAGAGAGTCATAGCTCTAATTTTTATTTTCTCTTTTCTTAAACTTATTTCATAAGCATTTTCCCTTTACAGCAGAGTTGTTAAGGGTGCCAGCTAGAGCCAGCCAGCCTCAGTTTGATTTCTGGCTCTATCATTTACTAAGTGACCTTGGGCAAGTCGCTTAACCTCCCTGTGGCCTAGTTTCCTTAGCTGTAAAATAGGGATAATAATAGTACCTACTTCCTGGGGTTGTTCTTAGGATTAAACAAAAGAATTAATGTGTAGCTCTTAGTATAATGTCTAGCATGTAGTAAGAGCTCAATGGTCGATTATTAATATTCACTATAATGTCTTCATAGCCACCCTTACAATGACTTTATATGATTAAATTGAAGAGATTTAATAACAACTTTCTCTGATTTGGATATTTGGAGCATTTCCAATTTTTAAACACAAAAATAAAATATTATTCCTAAGAAACAAACAAAAACGTTATCTTGCACTTTAGAGATAAAGGCAGAACAGGAAATTTAAGGATTAAATGTTGAGTGGATCAACGTTAATACACTTAAATCACCTTTCCAAAAAATTCAACATTTTCTATACTTATTACAGGGTAATTAACTCGTTTTAGAACCCATGGTGGGGGTGATCCCTGTCTGAGGCAGGGAGCTGGCCTGGATTACTTTGGCAAGGCCTTCTAGTCTTTTCTCTGTGATTCTTCAGGCAAAGAAGCTGCATCAGCTTTTCTCTCCTAGTGCCATTGAATCTCTGATATAGCACAGCTTAGGGCCAACCCAGCATTTTTCAGCTATCACTTGGGATATCTGGTAGGGTGACTGTCAGGCCATGTCCCCTGATGGGGAAGTTGTTTCTGGTTGTGGTCCTTAGGCCAACAAGACTCAAAGTTAGCACTGGTATAAATGAAATGAGCCTCCACAGATTGGACAACTTCTGTGTGCCAGGCTCTGTAAAAACATTCTCTTCAGGCCTCAGCTCAACTAAGTGAGACAGAATTCATTGGTCCCATTTTATAGATGAGGAAACTGAGGCTCAGAGCGGTGAAAGGTTTCTTTCAAGGTTGCACAGCTGGCAGAATCATGACCCAGATCTGTCTGACGCTAAAGATACAAGCTCTTCCCAGGGCACCACAGGATCTCTTTTCAATTTAATTCAATTTAACCAGCATGGGTCAATGCTCACACATATTACCCCTTGCTAAGCACTGAGAACAGAGAGAACAGCCTAATGGGAGAGACAGACACAGAAATCACAAGTTCTAGTATTCCCGCTGATGCAAGCCTGTGAGAAGTAATAAAATCACGTGGGCAGTTCTATTTATCCTGTTGTATGTATTTCTGAAAGCCATCCTTAATCCTTTTAGGAAGAGGCAGGGGAGAGATAGATTGATAGGTCAGGGCTATAATCAATGAACAAACAAACGGCAGTGGGAAAATGGGGAGGGGGAGATTAATTCCCACTCAGAGATCCAGAAGAGTCTCTTAGAGGATATGGTATTTGGGTTGGGGTTTGAAGGGCTAGAAAGATTCAGCAAAAGAATATGGGTAAGAGGCATGACCTGTCCCCTCCCTTCCCCAAGAAGTAAAAACAGAATCTTGATTTGTGCTTCCTAAATATTGCTCTGAAACCAGAATTCTGAATTCTGAATGGTTCTGAAACCAGAACCCATACACAGCCCTCCCAGTTTGCCCCCTCCCCTTACATATATACATGGACCTACCAAGACACACTCATAGGTACTCACAAATGCAAAGACACACAGAAAATACACATAAAACACACATCAGTACACATGCAGATACTTAAAACATACAATACGCAAAAAAGATACTAGCTCCCATACTCATAAGCTCATACAAATACACATAATACTCATACACACAGACTCACAAACATATTTATGTTTTCATTACACAAGCACAAAACTATCCTCTCCCCACCGACTCCTCATGCAGGTAAAGAAGTGCATTTTTAATTCACATATACACGGGTTCGCATGCAAATCTCATCGCCCCGTTCTTGTTGGAGACCAGTGACTAATGGGAAGCCATACACAAAGCGAGCATCACGCAGGGGAGGCCAGGAATGGGTTGGCGGTGGGGCTGGGATTAAGCCCTGTCAGATGACAAACGCGCCCTGCCCGGCTGCCACTAGAAGCTGCTGAGCCGAGGCTGCAGCGCCTGAGCGAGCTCTGAATCCTGGGCGATGGTGCGAGGCTGCGCACCGGAATTCCAGCTTTACACAGGGTTGAGTGTCACCCAGGGTCAAGCTCTGCTATCAGACCCACCCCAAGAGGCAGGCGGCTTTGGGTACACGCAGGGCTGCGGCATGGGTCTTGTCTTAACAGTACACTGAGAGTAGTAAGCGTAAATGAGGGTTTACTGTGGGCCAGGCACTGCGTTAAGCCCTTTCAATTCATTACTTAATTCTCACATCAGCTCTGTAAGAGGGGGATGGGGGCTTTGGGGATGTTAGCTCTCTATCCACCCCTTTTTAGAGGTGAGAACACTGCGCTCAGGCCGCAAAACCACTCAGCAGGAAACTTGGAGCTGAGGTTCAACCCCATCCGATCCCACTCTCCCCGGCGTTTTAGGGTAAAGTGTGCATGTAAGCCTGTCTCCCCCACGCAGGAAGCTTGCACCTCCGGCTCCTGACGGGTCTCTTAGAACCTCCGTCTTGCCAGGCACAGCGCCTGGCCCACTGCAGGTGTCTGATGAGGGCGTGGGTCTTGGTTCGGTGAGGTCCTCAACAAGGACCTCAGTTTCCCCATCTCTGAAATGGGAATGCAGCGCAGACCTCGCAGGGCCGAGGCCAGGTGCTCTCGGGCAGCAGAGGGAATGCTGGGCTCCACATCCTCGCTGCAGCCGCCCTCACCCATCTCTGGGGTTCCAGCTCCGTCTCCACCCGAGCCCGGGAGCGCCGCCGGCGCCCCATTGTTCAAGAAGGCGGGGAAGCTCTCGATCCCCGCTCCGGGTCGCGCTCGCCGCCCAGTGGAGCAGGCGACTTGGCCCGGCTTCTGCCGCGCGGGGCGCGTCCTTTGTCTGCTCCGTGGCGCCCGGTGCCCGAGGCCCGCGCCCCACTCCTTGGGCAGACAAAGCCGTGGCTGCCGCTAGCCGGACCGGCTGGTGCTGTGCTCGCACCACCCTCTTCCCGCCTTAGCACCGCCCCCTCTCCTTGACGTCCTCTGATTGGCCCGCGGGGCCACAAAGAGGCCGGGAAGCGGGTGGGTCACGTGAGTTAGCGTGGCCTCCCATTGGTCGGGTCAGGGTGCCAATCGGCGAGGGCGGGCTGTCCTCGCACGGCCCGGTCTCTCCCTCCGCGCTGGGGCCCGCCCGCGGGGCCGGCCGCCTGTCAGAGGGAGGTGGCGATGGTGCGCCCGGTGGTGGTGGCGGCTGCGGCGGCTTCCCTGGTCCGAGTGCAGGGAGGAGAAGATGACTGACCGACCGACTGACTGAATGAATGAATGGCGAAGCCGAGCGCGCCATGAGGAGCCTGCCGAGCCTGGGCGGCCTCGCCCTGTTGTGCGCCGCCGCCGCCGCCGCCGCCTCAGCAACCTCAGCAGGGAATGTCACCGGTGGCGGCGGGGCCACGGGGCAGGTGGACGCGTCGCCGGGCCCGGGGCTGGGGGGCGAGCCCAGTCACCCTTTCTCTAAGGCCATGGCTCCCACGGCCCAGGCCCCGAGGACCGGACCCCCGAACGCTACCGTCCACCGACCCCTGGCTGCGTCCTCTTCAGCCCAGCCCCTGGCTACCACCCCTTCTCGGGCCAGGGCCGAACCCACTCCGACCACCTTTCGGGCGCCGCTCGGCCCCTCGCCGATCACACCTCTTGCGGTGGAACGTACTGGGACCACCGCTCGGGCGACGACCAGACCCACTCCGACCACCCTCTCGACGACCACTGGCCCAGCGCCGACCACCCCAGTAGCGACCACGGTGCCGGCGCCCACCACTCCCCCGATCCCGACTTCCATTCTCCCCGGCGGCGGCAGCAGCAGCAGCGTCCCGCCCACCCCACCTGCCACCGAGGCCCCCTCGCCGCCTCCCCCAGGTGAGTCTCAGCGCTTCCTCGCCCGCCGGACCCTCCCAGCGGCTGTCAGCCCTGGCCTCTAGCGTTGGGCTCTTGGCTGGAATGGATCATTTCTTGCCTCAAAGGTTCCCCAGATTTCGACTCTCAAGGGGAGGTCCAAGCTCCAGCTAGCCTGCCCCCCAGCCCCCAATCTGGAAAGTCTTTTGTCCCCCCCTTGGGCTGTGCGTCCTCGGGAGGGGGGCGGCTGCTGCGTGGAAAGGCATCGCACCTCCTTCCAAACAGGGCTCTTTGGCCTTTGTCAGACAGGCTGAATGGGCGCAAACTTTTGCGTTCGGTTCGCTCACCTTGCCTCTCCGCCTGGGTGATTTGGGGAAGTTTGAAAGCCAGCCCAGTACCTCCTGAAACCAACTGGTCAAAACCTGAGTCTAAGGGATTCCTCCTACAGCTCCACTTTCCTTGTTCATTTCTCCTTGTTTATATAAATATCAGATGTGCATGTGACAGGTGGAAAAGATATTGAGAGGATTTTGTTTACAAACAGTAGTACAGACCACTTGAGGCCAAAAAAAAGACATTGTAATCCATGTTTTCCCTGCAAATAAATAGATTCAGTAGGTCATTTGGGGCAGGTGTGTATCTAGGTTGAGCACATTTATAAATTAGGTTAAATCCCTTCCTTGCACCATTTTTTTTTCCCTTCCTCAATTACAAGGTCAATATGTTTGGACAAATACACATTTTAAGCAGGAATGCCGGGTTTTTTCCCCCTTAAGGGGAATGTTCAGTTTTGCTGATGCTAATAAAAGCCAATTTCTGTCTGAGTCCCTGTAGAAAATAAAGCTCTTCTTCCTGCTGATTGAAGTCTTCAAGCAAAGTTAGAGACAACTTCTGTTCTTTCCCCCTTGAGATCTAAAGTGGGCCTGGAACTAAACAAATAAAACCTACCTTGTCAAGATGTTAGTCAAGAGTTTCTGAATTCCTTTGCTTTGAGTTGGGGTTTGATTTGTCCAAACCATTTTGTCTAGCTGTATTTATATTAATGGATCTCTGACCTAATTCTTAGGCTCAGTGATTTACTGTGGAGTCAGGTATGGACTTTGGACTATAATTGAATTTGTAGAGAGTTTTCCCACATGATTATGAGCCTTAATACAGTCACATCTTGGATTGGAGCTTGGCATTGACATAAGAAGGAATGCAGATTATTCACCCATAAAAAGCCAAGTTTGTATTTCTTCCAGCTTCAAGGGCTATACTAACTAGCTGGATTTTGACTGTAACCTTTTTTGGCCTTCCTATAGAGAGATGGATATATTACTGAGAGACAGGAAGCATAGAGGTTGAGAGTATGGACTCTGGAGTCCATTCTTAGGTTTGAATCGTAGTTCTGCCCTTTATTAACTGTGTAAACTTGGGCAGGTCGCTTAACCTCTCTTCATCTGAGAAATGAAGATAATAATAGTACTTAGCTCATAGGATTGTTGTGAAAATTAAATAATTTAGTACATTTATAAAGCTTAGAACAACCGTTCCCCATGCAGAGTAACACACTGTGGGGGTGTGTGTTAGCTATCCTTATGACTAGGTCTTCTTCGTTTTTTTTTTTTTTTTTTTTTTTGTGGGATAGAAAGCATTTGAGAAACCTAGTAGAGACTTGTGGTGATTTTTATTTGTTTTAGTAAAATATAGTAGAAAAGGATGAATTAGATTTTCCGAAGTTTGAAACACACCGTAGTGTTTATGTAGGAAGATTGCTTATTTTGAATGGTTAGTATATAATGTCTGTGTAATTGATGTTATTTTACCTTAATAATTTTTGTATTGTTATTTTTAAATCACAAAGGTACTTTTTCATTGTGATAAAATATACATAACATAAAATTTACCATTTTAACCATTTTTAAGTGTACAGTTTAGTGGTGTTAAGTACATTCAAGTTGTACAGCCATCACTACCTTCCATCTTCAGGACTTTTTTATTTTCCCCAACTTAAACTCTGTATTCATTAAACAATAACTTCCCACCCCCAGCGCCCTAATTCCTGGCAACAACCATTCTACTTCCTGTCTCAGTGAATTTGCCTACTCCAGGTTCCTCATACAGGGGGACTCATACAGCATTTGTCGGCAAACGTAACCTTTACTTGCGAAAAACAAAGAACCAGAAGTCTACAAAGGAAAGAGTGAAAGTCACTCCTTTACTGCCTCCCAGTTCCAGTCAGTTCCTAAAGGTCACTACTGTTAGCAGTTTGATCTTTTCTCAGACATTTTTCTAGGCATATATGAACATAAACACAGGGTTTTTAAAAATAGGTTTTAAAAACTCAAAATGAAATAATTATATATGTTACATATATTAATTATATATGGTTATAGCAAGTCGTAGAGTTTTGCGACTTGCTGTATCCAGTTAACGGTGTATCATGGACTGTTTTTTTCATGTTAGTACCTAAGGTCTACCTTATTCTTTTCAGCAGTTGCATTTTTCGTTGTAAGTATATACCATAACTTATTTAACTAATCCCTTGTGTATGGACACTTAGATTGCTTCTGGGCTTCACTTTAAAAAGCACAGGGAAGAATGTGTTCTTGTTCAGTCCATCACGTATATATTATATTCTCTAATACTTTGGCTGGAGTTTTGTAGACTCCAAATCAATTTCAGGAGAAGTAAAGCTGGATTGAGTAATATTTGCCATCTGAGCTGTTCAAGGCTTTTAGTAACTTCCATAGACTACCATATATCTATGTCTATGATGGTCTTTGAGCAACAGAAGTTTTAGAAGGATGTCCAATTTTTGTAGCTCTCCTGCGTTTTAAATTTTTCATAGCTTGTAGTTTTCTGTGAATTCACTGTGGATTGCCCGTGTCTAGTTCTCAGAAGCTGAACTGCCTCTGTGGGCCTACTGATGGGCAATTTTAGCTTTACAGTAATGTAATCGAGTATGGCCTTTCTATCTGAGCATGGGTTTTAGTCTACTTCAAACAGTAAACGCATCTCTTTGACAGAAGGAAAACTTCTAACTGAATTTGAGAGACCTAGTTAGGTTGGTAAAGTTGGATTCTCTGGCATTTGGGAAGATGGGTACAGGGTGTTTTATTTTAATGTTCCTGTAAGGACTGAACACCATAGATAATATATTACGTGTTTGGATGGGTCTTCTAGGTGCTATTTGAATTAATAAGAATTTCTTTCAAGGAGGTCTAGCTCAGAGCTCTTGCCTGCCCCTCAATTAGGGCTGTCTTTTGTTTGTAGAGACACTGATCTGCAAACTGAAACTAATTGCCCAGCAAGCAAGCATTTTCCTCCCACAGACCTGGCAAAACATTTGACTGATTGGTTGGCTGGGTAGGACATTTTAAGAAGGGTGAAGGCAGAAGCTGTGATACTAGAGAATAATAGTTATCAACAGTAAGAGACCGAAGAGATGACAAATGTTTGATTTTTAAAATTATGGACCTTCAGGGCTAGATAAGACTTTAGAAGCCACTGCGTCCTAACGTGGCTCTACATTGCAAGAAACACTTCTGTGGACTTAGCTGAAATATTTCTCCTGTGGTTAACACCAGCTGATTCTGGCTCTGCCCTTTGGGGCCATACAGAACAAGTCAGCTCTCTCTGGGCCATGACAGTTCTTCAGGGATCTGCAGACAGTGATCATGTTCCCTCTTGAGTCTGGACTAAATAACTTCAGCTCCCTCAACTGTTATGTGAAATGGTTTCACATTCCCTTACTATCCTGGTTACCCCTCTTCTGGACTTTTTCAGTTTTTCTGTGTCTCTCCTGGAGTGTTGAACACAGAGCTGAACGTATTGCTCCAGATGTGCTCTAACCAGCTCATAGCAGAGAGGGCGGTTACCTTGTTCTTTCTGGATACTGTACCACTGTTGATGTAGTTAGTTCCTAATCACAGTAGCTTTTTTAGCAGCCACATTATGTAGTTGACTCATTGAGTCCATTAAGATAGGTAAGTCTTCTTTTTTTAAAAAAAAAAAACATGGAGTAGATGAGTCTTTCTTCATTCTGCACTTGGAAACTCTTGTTATTTTCTTAAGTATAAACTGAGACATTTGCCAAGCATGTAAGATTTATTGTGTTAGATTCAACCCATCATTTTGGATCCCGAGTCTGTCAATGTACCCCACCCAGTTTATTCACATTCACCTACAGGGTGTTCTTATAGACAGAGTCTAAGGACAAGTTAGGGCAGGTTGTTCTTACCTCATAGGGGAGAGTACATTTATGGAGGATAGAGCAGTTTGGAAGGGAAGGAATAATGATTTAGATTAGTTCTCAAGGGTCTCTTCCAGCTGTAAAGTTCTGTGATGGTTTGGTACACATGATTCAGGGCACATGAATGCCCCCGAAATGAGCCTCAATCATTTATTTGTGATCTAAGTTAAGAGAATAGGCGTTTTTTCAAGCAAGTCCTAGAATTTAGAGTTTGAAAGCTCTGACTACTATGGCATGTAAATAAAATATTGTGAATGGATTTTATTTGAAAGGAGCATTCTGGGAATTCAGGGCCCTCCTACCTGTACTGGGAAACGTTTTCTTCATCCTAAAATTCTGTACAGCTAGGTTCAGGGTGTCATTTGCTTATGGTTATTTAAGAAGATACCATTCATTTTAAGGAAATAGAAATTGTTCAGGCTTCAAAGATAAGGTATGTTCATAATCTTTTATCAAAAACCTGTGGGGCTGGGTGTATTTCAGAATTTAGAATTTTTCAGATTTTAGGAAGTTAATAAATACACCCCAGTGAAGTCTAGGGCAGCATCCTGTAATGAAACACATGAAGATACTTGCAGCAAAATGCATGTATATTCACACTGAGTGGGTTTTTTAAAAAGCTATAAATAGCCTTGCATTTGTTCAGGTCAGGTTTTGCTGCCAAATGAATAACAGAAAAATTTTTGGTTTTTTGGATCTTCTGGTATTTACATCAGGTCTGAGGGACTGTGCACCACTGTAATAGTAATTGCAAACACATTTAGTACTTACTATGCTACAGGTACTGTTCTAAGTGCCTTACATATGTTACCTTACTTAATCCTCACAACAGTTAGGTATAATTGAGTTAGGTACTATTACTATCTTCATTTTATAGATAAGGAAACTGAGACTCAGAGAAGCCCAGCTATGGTGGAGCCTAGATTCAAGCCCAGTCTTTGTGGTTCCAGAATCCATATTATTGGCATTTAAAGAAATAGTTACATAGAGGATAAGAGAAGGAAACCATTTTGCTAAAAATATTTGCCCTTGGATACTAGTCTGAAAAATTTTCACCTGTTCTTTGGCATTTACTCTCTTCATTCTCTTGTGAGCTATTTAGTCACCTCCTCAAAATTTCTGTTTTACAATGTTGTACAATTATAGCTCTAACTCTTCCTTTGATTAGGTTCTAATATGGTCTGTGATAGGGAGGACTGTCTGTAGTCTTTTTAGGGCTAGGCCCAGGGACTACTCAAATTCACTCTATCTTATTCCTGGCCTGAGTGCCTAGCTTTCTGCAGAAATTCCTTAGTCTGATTAGTTTCTGGAACAGCACAGTTAAACTCTAAAGCATTAGTTTCAAATCTACTGAATTATGTCCCCAGGAAGCCTTCTGGCTAGTTGAAAATTTACACATTGAAATAATCTAACTAGGTCTTTTTATCTTGATTTTTTATAAAGATCCATAAAATTAAAGTGAGCATTACTTTTCATCTCAGCATTGCTAAGCATGTGTATATTAACTTCCAGACATCTTGGCACCCTTATAAAAAGAATAGAAGAAAAGTATCATGGTGCTGTTTTTACTGATGGGTAGATTATGGGTAGAGAGATTACTGCTCTAGGGCACTTAATAGATCAGAAGAGAATAGAAATATAAGATCTGTTTGGCTGAAAGACAGTGTTAGATGATATTTTTAGTTAAAAATAGCTTTAATTCATGCTTTTTGCCTTGATCTTTATTTTTGTTTGTTTTCTTTACATATAATATAAACATCTTTAATACTAATGTTGAGATTATGTTATAGGTATCTCTTCTTGGTCACTTAGTCTTTTTTTCAAGTATGCGTTTTGGTGTATCTGTTTTTCACTAGAAACAACTACCCTAACTGCACTGGTAACTTTGAAGGGAGATATTTTAAAAATTGTCATGAAAAAGATAAAGATTATGTCTGGATACATGTGTGTTTGAATCACAGTAAAGGTTTACTCAGCTCTTTTTAACTGTATCTATTTAAGTACATGTGATAAATGTGTGTCAGAATAATTCCTCTAGTAATGCCACTGTTCCACAGATAAGTATTACTGTCTGAAAAATCTTTCCCTATTACTTTTTCTTCATTAAAATAAAATCTTCTGTTCTCCTTGCTCATTTTTTTTCACTTTAAGCTCCTCTGTATGTTCTTCTTACTCCTGTCTCTTATTCTTGGACCCATCCATTCTTTCATGTTCTTTAAGGAACCAAATTATCCTCTCTACTTAACAATTTCCCATTTGTCCTCCTTCAATGCCTCCTCAAAGCCTAATTCTTCCAAGAAGTCTTTCCAGGGGAACAAAAGATCCTTGAAGACGTTCTGGTAACAGGGTGCACAGGGTTGAACACTTTGCACTCAGAACAAAACCTGTCTTTCTTTGTGACTTTGACTTTTTCCCTATGAATTTGTTTTTAAAGTCTGTTTAATTTAGATTGTTAAGCCCACTTGATAAGAAAATGTCATAGTTTATACAATATTCAGGATATGGTATTAATTCTTTCTTTTAGAAAAAAATGAAAGAAAAGATTTTCTTTTTGTTCTGGCTCTTCTTTATTGACCAGCTTTTGTTTTTGGTTTTTTGTTTTTTTTCCTTCTCCTGAGGAACAATACAGAAAAAAAAAACCTGCCATAACAGAAGTTATCTGCCTCCAAAAAAAAAAAAAAAAAATCCAGTACTTTGAATAAGTAGCAAATTTCTTTTTCTATTTATGAATAATATGAGCTGTTTTTGTTGGGTAGGTGTATTTGGGCTAAATAGCAATATAAAAGGTTTAATTTGGTTGAGAAGCAAATATTAGATCTTTTGAATGACAGAATTTCCCTTGTAGAAATCTAATTAAAGTCAATAGTGAACAGAGTGCTTCGAATAATTAACAAGTGTGCAGTGCTTTACGGTTTACAAGGTGCTCTTAGAATCTCCGAGACTTTGGCATCTATATTTTGTAGATTTCTGGGTATTATATGAGTCAGTAAAACCTCAGGTTCTGACCTCTGTTGACACTTATGTTGGTGAATATAGACGAAAACTTTATAGGTTTTTGGTGGGTTTCACATTTGGTATTTTGTATTTCAAACTGTTGTCTTGGGGAACTAAGATCCCACAAGCCGCATTGTGTGGCCAAAAAAAAAAAAAAAGAAATCAAACTGTTGTCTTTTCTTTTCCTTTTTATTTTATTTATTTATTTTTTTGTCTGCATTGGGTCTTCGTTGCTGTGCGTGGGCTTTCTCTAGTTGCCGCCAGCGGGGGCTACTCTTTGCTGTGCGCAGACTTCTCATTGTGGTGGCTTCTCTTGTTGCGGAGCATGGGCTCTAGGCCCATGGGCTTCTGTAGTTGTGGCACGTGGGCTCAGTAGTTGTGGCTCACGGGTTTTAGAGGTCAGGCTTAGTAGTTGTGGCGCACGGGCTTAGTTGCTCCGTGGCATGTGGGATCTTCCCCAGCCAGGGATCGAATCTGTGTCCCCCGCATTGGCAGGCGGATACTTAACCACTGTGCCACCAGGGAAGTCCCAAACTGTTGTCCTTTAAGTTTATTTTGTTGAATGTAAATCTTTGACTGATTTAGCTGCCCATATTTACGGGATGGAAAAATAGCATTTTGGGAAGAGGATTGCTTACTTTTATATTTTATTTCCTAAGTACTATATGGGGCTGAATGTTATGGAAAGAGCCCAGTAATAATTGAAAGTAAATGGTGATGGAGGTAGCAACGCAAACTACAGAACTTGATTGGGAGAACTCATGTAAATTTCATTTCTTCAGATGGAAATATTATTTACTTCTTTCCTAGTGTAGGAATCTGTTTGGAATTATTTTAACATACTTGTTCTGTTGCCTCAAATCAGTGTGAGTATCAAAGGAACTTGGTACTTTCTCACCTCTCATTACCAATCTAATATTTAACGCTCTGGGAGGAAAGGTAATTAATGTTAACTGAGCACCTATTATATGCCTAATTACCTACCAGCATTTTTTTTTTTTTACTTACATCATGTTATTTAATTCTTAGACAAAGCAGTAGTTAAATATTATTATCCTTACTTTATGGGTGGCAAATACTGAGGTTCAGAAAGAGAAAGCAGCTTGCTCAAGCTGTCAGGCTTACAAAGTCCATGAGGGCAGGGACTTCTGTTTGTTCTGTTCACAATTGTATCCCCAGCATCCAGCCCAAAATAGATTCTGAATAAAAATTTAAGGATTGAATGAGTGAAGAAGAAGGAGTGGTTTGTAGCTACACTAGATGTGTAGTGTATTCTTGAGGAAAATAATGTAATCTCATGGCCTTTTCCTTAGTTTAGAAATGAACTTTTCTCCTTTTCTCCATTACTCATAGGAATAGTATGAGAACCTACTTAGGCAAGTGGAGTTCTTTGAGATCTAGCAAATTACATTAATTATTCATTTTTTGTTACATAACTTTGTCCCTTCTATTTTTCTTAAAGGAAGAACAGCAATATACAGATGTACATCTGATGCCTTTTGTAGAAAAAGTAGCTAAAGTTGGAAAAGCAGAGCCCTTGTATGTAAGACATGGGACCCTAAGGTCTTTCACAGTTCTCTTACTGGTTCTGTAATCTTGGGCAAGTAATTTCATCTGTAAAATGAGAGAGGCTAGATTTGTTGTTTCTAAACTGTATTATTTGGGAAGCCAGGGTTCCTTAGATGTGTTTGGGAGCCAGTATAGGGACTCAGGAGGCCAAGTGGGTCTACTTCTGGGCCCTCCACCCCCACCCTCACCTCACACCCCCGCATCACCGCCCACACTTTAATCAGCTCCACTCTCATCTGGTTTATATATTGGGTTTGTTTTTTTCAGTAGAGATATTTGAAATAGGAATTTTTGTACTCTAAAATTCTATGATAAAGAAATTATGGCAATCTCTGAACTATTATGCATCTATTAAAATGCTTACATTATGTTAAGTAGCGGTATACATAGAAGGAAAGAAATACACCAAAATATTAAGTGGCTAAAGCTAAGTGATGGGATTATGGGTCTTTTTAATTTCCTTCTCTGTGTTTCTTTGGATTTTCCAAGTTTTTTTTTCAATGAATGTATCCAGTTTTAATTTTACAGTCATAAATATAAATGAATAACATAAAAAATGAATAAAAAGTTATGATAAGCTTGATAAGCCTCCACTTATATGAGATCAACTCAGGTGATATTACCCCAGGCCACTTTCTAACTTCTGTGATTGACTCACCAGTTTTGATCTGCATCAGAGATATTTGCTTAGTCTCAGTGAGTTGTGGTTCTGAAGAAAGGAGATTGCTGAAGACAATACCCAAGAAAGGAAACTGTTCCTGACACCTGACAAATCAGGGTAGTGAAGACACATCTAAGATTTGGTACTTTTAGGGAAGGTTTAACTAAGATCTTAGCAGAGGCTGAAAACAGAGCTGATTCTTTATCCATTTCATTCTGTCTAGGGAATTTAAAGCATGAACTTAAAAGTTAATTAAAGTAGGTTTTTGAAATAGATCTTGTTTAAATTGTGCAGAATTTGAATTCATGACATTGTTCACAGGCTTTACCAATAGATGGTCTTTGGTTATCTCTTCCTTTAAAGATACAGAGCTCCCAAAAGTTTGGTTTCAGTCTATCCATATGTTTTTCAATTAGATCAGATGGGATTGCTTTTATACTGGTAATACAACAGCTGTTCTATATGATATCCTTGCCAGGGAGACAGCTAAGCTCTTAGGGAAGGGGAAATATATTCAGTTGGAAAAAGGAATGTATTCTGCCTAGTCACGGGGAAAATGATAAGGGGTAGGAATGTTTTCAACCTGGCTGGAGAACGTTAAATAACCTTTATTTAGTATATTTATTTAGTATATTTATAAATAAATAACCTTTATTTAGATTTTACACGCTTTAAATAACTGATTTTGGAAACTTGTTTCAGTCTTGCATGCTTCCTAGAAACTGGCATATTACTAGGGATCTTATTAGATTTTTATTGTTTATTTTTTAAAATCTATAGTTTTTAAAAATATTTATTTTATTTATTATTATTATTTTTGGCTGCATTGGGTCTTCATTGCTGCACATGGGCCCCCTCTAGTTGCAGTGAGCAGGGGCTGCTCTTCGTTGTGCTGAGCAGGCTTCTCATTGCAGTGGCTTCTCTTGTTGCAGAGCACAGGCTCTAGGCGCGCGGGCTTCAGTAGTTGTGGCACGAGGGCTCAGTAGTTGTGGCTCGGGGCTCTAGAGAGCAGGCTCAGTAGTTGTGACGCACAGGGCCAGTTGCTCCATGGCATGTGGGATCTTCCCGGACCAGGGCTCGAACCCGTGCCCCCTGCATTGGCAGACGGGTTCCCAACCACTGTGCCACCAGGGAAGCCCAAAAATCTATAGTTTTTATTTGATGTATGTGAGCAAAAAGAAGAGGTTATGAGTAACACTGTTAATTGTAAGGAGAACATCATATTCTCTAGTTCCTTTTAATTTTTTATTTATTTTTTTTGCGGTACGCGGGCCTCTCACTGTTGTGGCCTCTCCCGTTGCGGAGCACAGGCTCTGGACACGAAGGCTCAGCGGCCATGGCTCACGGGCCCAGCTACTCCGCGGCATCTGGGATCTTCCCGGACCGGGGCACGAACCCGTGTCCCCTGCATCGTTAGGCGGACTCTCAAACACTGTGCCACCAGGGAAGCCCTCGTTCCTTTTAATTTTAGAAATGGTCTTTAAAAATGAAATTCTTTTAAACATATACTAGGGAAAGTTGTCTCCTCTGAAGGAAATTGCATGAACCGAGTAGCTTTTTTAGGTTCTCTTCAGCCCTGTCTGCTGTTTATAGGGATGAAATGGCAGTTTGGGAAGGGTTAACGGTAATAATGAGGAAAAAGATGGAATGCTTCGTATTCCAGCGTGTTTATCCTGTTTTATATCTGTATTGAGGCTTGATTAGAGGAAGGCATTGGGCTTTTTTTGCTGTAGATTTCTCATTTGACTTTATATTCCTTATAACTCTACAGCGTGTTTTGATTACCTGTTCTATATGAACTGCTTTAACAAGGTAGCCCCACCATCCCTTGATGTTGTGTGGGTGAATGAATGGTTATAAAGTGTACCAAAACCACAAAGCAAGCTAGCTGTTGGGTATTTATTATTATACTGAATTGTTGGTATATTGCCTACAAACCTATCCTGTTCAACTGGTTTTAGTTTTTAAGTTAGTTTGTTGCTTCAACTTGTCCACAAAGGCAGGGCTGAATGGTCCAGCTAATCAGTGGAATAGCAGTCAGAAGAAATAAATTCGTCTTTCTTTTCATTCACTTTGTAAGTTCCGGAGCACATTTTTTTTTGATGGCTCTGTGACTTAGTTTCTCTAACTATAAAATGAGACCTGTTACATGCACAGACACAGGGCAAGTCACATAATCTGCCTGGGCTACTATACTGTTGTCAGTAACATGAGTATAATAGTACCAACCTAATAGGGTTCTTGAGTGTTGACCTAGAATTCAAACCCAGCTCTGGCTGACTTAAAAGTCTGTGTTTTGCTTTTTTTTTTCTTTTGACTAAACTGTGCTGCGTTGCCAAAGCAGATGGGAGTAGCAGAAAATGAAATGAAGCATTCAGTGGTTACAGAGCACATTTTGGGTTCCATTTTTGTTGCCTTCCCTAGCCTCCCAGAGCCTCCACCAGCAAGCCCATACATTGTCCTTCTCAGCACTTGTTCTGAATTACACTGTTTTGACTCAGGTTTTATTTCAGTAGCTGCTGTGAAAATCAAAATTAAATCAAAGAGTGTTTCTCAGAAGTAGATATGAGTGTGGAGTGGAGATAGGGAGAGGAGATAATGGTAGAAATTAGCTGAGGGTAAGCAGGTAGACTACATGTAAATGTAAAGCAGAACCTAACAGTAACTATGAGATTGTCTACTCAGCGCCAGAAGGATCGGGGCTAACAGAGACAATGTGATGCTTATTAGCATTTGGCAAGAAATACCACACACTGCAAAATGATAGTATTGATTGTTCTTGACTTGACAATAAAACCTTTCATCTTTAACTTAATATGGACTCTAGATGAAGATGCTGGTGCACAACAACATGTTGTAAAAAGTGGCAGGTGATATTTGATTATACAAGTCATAGAAGAATCTCAGACTTGCAAATGTGATTCATACTTCTGCCAGTCACCCGAGGATGCATTCCCCCTCCCCATTTTATAAACTTCCCTTCTCACTGAAGGGCTAGTTGTCTCTCAGATCAGACAAGGAGAAGCTATTATTTCAAGTATAGAACCAACCTCTTCTGATCCAGTTGCAAACATATTGACAGATGATATACACAATGTTGGAGGATTTGATTTAGAATCAAATAGCTTCAGTTTGTATGGCATCAGGACTCAACAGTAACAATGTATAATATATTATTACATCCTGCAAGTGCACAAGTACTGTGGTCAAGTGGAACTATATAACTATAGCTGTGGAGAATACACATATAGCGCAAAACCTGGTCACATCAGTCTCCTAGTTAATAATTTAATACAATATTTATACTTTAAGATAATTCTCCTGTGTGTTCACCATGAGTGACCCCAGTGTGTAATGCTCAAGTTTCCCAATGTGATTTAAAACTTCTCTGTAATCTGCCTCTGTCCTCATTTCCTACCACCCCTCTCCTTGTGCTTTAAACTCCAACAGAATCAGATTTTTTGTATTTACCCCAAAATATCATGGTTATTACATCATCAATATTACTAATAAAACAATTATCTGTGGAGGTTTTACTCTGTGTGAGGTACTAAGAGCTTTAAATGAGTTATCATCACCTTGTTTAATTCTCAAAAGAACCTGGAATAAATATGTATTATTATCTCCATTTTACTAAGCAGGAGTTGAGGTTTGAGAGTTTAAATACATTGAATTAGGTCTCACAGCTAGTAAAATGTAGAACCTTGATTCAAATTTAGATCTCTCTAGCCTGAGAGGCTCCTCTCTTAATCACTAAGCTAACTGGCCTCTCGTTTACTTTGCTTCTGCTCCTCCCTCAGCCTGGAATGCCCTTCTCTTCAGTTTTAATACAGGCTTTAAAGCAGAAATGAATGCTTGTTGATTTAATCAGAAATGGACTTTACTAAAAGATTGTTAAAGAGTTCACAGAATCTCCAGGGGAACCAAGTTCAGGACATGGAGCTAGAGATAAGGCCCAGTCATACACAGAGAGGTGCACTGAATATGCCACTGCCATCACCATTGAGCATTAGATGCTCTACTGCCACTTGTCATACTGCAGCCATCACCCCCTCTGCCACCAGAGAAGGGCCTCATGCTCATTCCTTAGGATCATTAGTTTCTAATTACAAGCCAGGTGAGGGTGCTTGTGCTTACTGGGGCCTCAGTCACTTACTCATGCCCTGGATGTAGGGGAGGCAGGGAAAACAATAATCTGGCATTGTGAACCTTTGTGGTGGGATAGCAAGCCTTAAAAGATGGAGAATTTCCCAGAATACGAAGGAATTAGCAGGATGCCAAAAAGAATGACAGATGTCTAGTCTACCATATCCCTTTCTTTTACCTGAGAAACTTATTTGTCCTTGAGAAACATCATCTGTGCAGCCTCCCATACTGTTTTACCTTATACGTTCTAATATTACTGTACATATTTTTTGATTACTTGCTTTTTAAGGATTCTTGTTTTAAGTATTACTTTTTAATGTAACTGACTCCTCTATAACCTATTCTCAAGTAGCTCATAGGCTATGTCTTATTGATGTTTGTACTGTCTAACATCTACCTACCTAGGATCGTGTTCAGCATTCAGCACATAGTAAGTACTCAATAAAAAGCTGAACTGAATTGAGGCATAAATCCTCCCTGCCCACCACCACTAGAATGTAAGTTCCACAAGGGCAGGGGTGTTTGTATTTGTCTCTCTTTCTGTTTTCTTTTTTTTAAACCACTGTCTCCCCAGCACCTAGATTAATTACTAACATGTACTGGGACCTCAGGAAGTGTTTATAGAATAAATGAATACTCCTAAATAGTACATTCTTTATTTCTGGGAATGATGCTGTCAGAAAAGCCTTTGAATGTGAATGGCAGATTCAAAGCACTGTATCATAATTTACAACTAGACCACATACAGTATGAAGCCAGAAACTGCCTTGTTCATCTCTAGTTACCTCTTGCTCCTATCCAGAAGCATAACCAGAAAAGGGCAGTTAGGAATTCTTTCCCAGACCTACCACCATAGTCACTAGCCACAAAAATGGCCTAAAGTACAATACCTGCTTGACATGAAATCTTTTTTGTCTCCTTTTGTATAACCAACTATGTCTTGATAGATGCAGTCTATACTGGGAAGAAAAGGCTTTTAGGCAAACTGTCTTGTATGCTGTTTTAAAAAGTTTAATAACCCAGGGTGGTAGCATTTCATTTTGAGGAAATGAAGACCCATAATTGTGGAATCATTTACACATGGGTAGTGGAGTGGCAGAAATGTACTATATGTAGACCAGAGTTCTGTAGCTTTTAGAGGTTAGCTTTTTGGAGGGACACAAGCATAATTATGTCAAGCTGAAAGAGAACTTTTGTTCAAGCGAACTGAAGAATTATTGTTATGTGGAAACTATCAGCTCTGGAGCCAGGTTTGAATAATTTTTCTACAACTTACTTATTGTGTGACCTTGGGATGTGTCTCAATTTCCTCATCTGTGAGATGGGCATAATAATAGCATCTACCTCACAGAGTTATTACAAGGATTAAATGATAACATATGTGAAGTACTTAGAATGCCTGGCATAAGTAGGCCTTCTAAATATTAGCTGTTCTTTTCATTTTTATATTTTGAATACCCATTTACTTATTGTAATGCTACTGACAATCTTTTTAATTCTTCACTACCGCTAATCCTTTCCATTCTGAATTAGTAGTATCACCCCATTTTACAAAGAACCTGAGCTTGAGATGAGGTTAAGTTGTTTGCTCAATTGGCATTTCTTTGCAGTGTGTGTTATTTCTTCCAAGCTTTCACAGAGCTTGGAAATACTAGTTAGCTGGAATTCAAACCAAGATCTCTCCTTTTTGGAAGTGCTTTCCATCATGGCAAAATAGTATGCTAAAAGTAGATTGTGCCCTATTGTATCCTTCTAACCCCTGTTAGTTTTTGTTTGTTTGTTTGTTTGTTTGATTGTTTTTTTGGCCGCACCGCCTGGCATGCGGGATCTTAGTTCCCCAACTGGGGGTTAAACCTGTGCCCCCTGCAGTGGAAGCATGGAGTCCTAACCACTGGACCACCAGGGAAGTCCCCATAACTCCTGTTAGTTTTAATGCCTTTTTTTCCCCTGCCACCTTCACTCTCTTTCCTGACTTGTAGTCATTGTTTTTCTGTCCATACGGTAGGTCTGTGTACTGCCCTCTTTGGTGTTCTTCTTGATTCTTTTTGTAGTAGAAAGTATGTATTTTATTTGAAAGACCAAAGCATATCCCCACATACTACTATGACTGTTCATTTTAATTTCACTTTCATTTTTTTGTTAGCTTAATTGATCTGTACAGTGGATTGTTGCCAGGAAAGAAGACGTAGTGTTATGAGTCAGATGAGTAATTTTATACATTAGCCAGGGTGGCGTTTAAGGACAAATAGAATACGCCCAACTGAGGGCCATTTCAGCTGGTGCAACAGGTGAAACACAAGATTGTCAGAAATAGAGACAGTAACAAATAATGATATTGAGTTGCTACAAAAGCTTTGCAGCTTAGTACAGTACTTTTCTGTGCATTAATCATTGTTTAACTTGTGCATTAAGTAATTAATTTTTTAAAAAAGCATACCCTTTTCCCTATTACTTAAATAAAAGTGAATGCAAAGTCTTAAGCTGAACCATCTAGTGAAACACAGGTGAAGGCCAGTTTTAGCATGGTGAGACCCCCCCCCCCCCCCAAAAAAAAAACAAGTGAAAAAGGATCTGAAATCTTGTCTGATTAACAGTGAAAGGAAAGAAGGAAGGAAGGGAGAGAGGGGAAAGGAGGAAGAAAAGAGAGAGAGAAATTAGAAACGGACTCCAGACATTTGTTGCAAAAAAAAAGTTTACTTAAACTTAGTTTGAGAGAATTCTTTTTCTTAGCATATGGTCTTTCTTGTTAACAACAGTCGTTTTAACAATTTATCAGAAAGTAAGCATTTCTCTTTGCTATATTTCTTTTGGTTGATAATCTCATATAATAGATCACTCGTTTAGAAAATCAGTGATTAAGTAGTCTTCAGGGAATAAAGCCACAAGTGTCACAAGCTGTTACTTTGTACTTCCTTATTGCTTAACCAATCTGCAATGGTATCTTCCTCTTTTCTTTGCTTCCTTTCTTCCCTCTCTCCCTCCCTCTCTCTCTCTCCCCCTTTCTTTTTTTCCTCCCTCCCTCCCTCCCTCCCTCTTTGTCTCTCTCTCTCTTTCTCTCTCTCTCTCTCTTTTCTTCCTCCTTTCCCCTCCCTCCCTTCCTTCCTTCTTTCCTTTCACTGTTAATCAGACAAGATTTCAGATCCTTTTTCACTTGTTTTTTTTTGGGGGGTGGGCGGGTCTCACCATGCTAAAACTGGCCTTCACCTGTGTTTCACTAGATGGTTCAGCTTAAGACTTTGCATCCACTTTTATTTAAGTAATAGGGAAAAGGGTATGCTTTTTAAAAAAATTAATTAATTTTTGGCTGAGTTGGGTCTTTGTTGCTGGGCACGGGCTTTCTCTAGTTGCCGTGAGTGGGGGCTACTCCTCGTTGCGGTGGCTTCTCTTGTTGAGGAGCAAGGGCTCGAGGTATGCGGGCTTCAGTAGTTGTGGCTCGCAGGCTCTAGAGCGCAGGCTCAGTAGTTGTGGCGCACGGGCTTAGTTGCTCCGCAGCATGTGGGATCTTCCCTGACCAGGGCTCGAACCAGTGTCCCCTGCATTGGCAAGCGGATTCTTAACCACTGCGCCACCAGGGAAACCCAAAGGGTATGCTTTTGTCAATAAGTTTACATTGGGCTTTCTATGTTAACAAAATAAGGTTCTTTTATTCATCTATCTGATCATAGTTAATCACTTGCTATGCACCTACTGCTGGACTGGAGAGATGCAAGAGAGACAAATGAGATGTGTTTTCTGTCCTTGAGAGCATAGTGGAGGATACAGAAAGTCAGACTACAGATGGATAAGTTCCACCATAGTGGTATGCATGTGCTACGGGAGCAAAGAGAGGACTCCTCACCCAGACTTTTGCCGGGGCAGGGGGTGAAAGATGATGTCCTTTCTGGAGGAAGTTTTCTCTGAGCTGAGTCTTAAGAAAAAATAGGAATTAGCCAAGCGGAGGAGGGGGAGGACACTCCAGGAAAAGGGACCTGCACATGAAAAGTATGGAGGTAAGAAAGCACATGCACGGCCTGTTCAGGGAACTGAAGTCCTGGGTGGCTCCAGTAGGAAAGGAGAGCATGTGTGAGTGTGGAATGGGGAATGGTGAGAGTTGAGGCTGGAACAGCTGGCACTTGTCAAATCGTGAAGTGCTTTATGTGTCATGCTCAGAAATTTATTCTAAAAGCAGCAAAGAGCTCTAAGCCCTGAAGTGATATGGTAAGTTTGAGTTTTAGATCAGTATGGGAACTGCAGGGCACTTTTAAAAGTGATCCCCAGCAAAGATGATTAGAGGCCCCGCTAAATCTTTCCCATCATTAATTTTGGATTAAAGGGTTTAAATGCTAAGATAATGTAATAATACGGGGGGACATGGACTGGTTTTCTGTTCTCTCTTATTAAGCAAACATTTGAAACCTATTTTGCTTGTTGGTATAACACACAGACCTAGAGGACTGAAATTAGAGACTTGACAAATAAAGTCAGCAATTGGTGCTGGACCTCTTAATGGATCTGGTGTTAGACGGAACAAACCCAAGTACTTCCTGTGTGACAGGCACTGTGGAGCTGAGGATAAAATGGTGAATGACTTAGGCGTTTACAGTCTGTTGGAGGGATAGACTTGTATACAAATGCTTTAGGATACTCATGTATTAGATTCCTTTACTTACATTTTCACTTTCTATCCTTATCTCAAACCTTCAAAGTATGGATGTGGAAATCCAGGATAAGAGAGAGATTTTTTTCTAGCTTTATTAAGACATGATTAATGTATAACATTGTCTAAGTTTAAGGCCAGAATGTGATGATTCATTGCACATTTATATTGCAAAATGTTTACCAGGATAAGGTGAGTTAACATATCCTTCACCTCACATAATTACCTTTTTGTTGTTATTATGGTGAGAATTTTAAAGCTCTACTAAGAGAGGTATTTATGTAATAATGAATGGTAGATAGCTACAATTCAATATTCCATCTACCCAGCTCCAGAGTGTTTCTTCCCCCCCATCATATATTTAGCTTCCTCTAAAGACAAGATAATGCATATATATTATTTCCAAGCCCGAAGTAGTTTTCTTCCCATATCTTCTTAACTCTTTCAAACACTACCCAAACCAGTTGAGCCTCAAAAGATCCAGTCATTGGTGATTAAAAGTGCAGGCTCTAAAGTCATATTGTCTGGATTCAAATCCCAGTTCCATCATTTACCCTCTCTAAGTCTGTCAGCCAACTTCATAGAGTTGTGAGTACTGTTATGAGATAATGTTAAAACAGTGGAAGCATAAGGAAAGAATTACCTAAATGTTAGCTGTTAAAATTGTCTTTGGAATAGCAACTCATCTTTTTCCAAACATTCAGGAAATTTTGTTAAAATGCATTTAAATCAACCTACCTTATTCAAATTAATCGGTGAAGAGCTTTTGCCTAGCATGCATGTTTGAGATCTGACCTCTGGTTCAGGGGATCAGTGAATGACCTTGGTATCACAAACACCTATGAAAATATGCCTGTGAAACTAGCATAAAGACACTCTAAGCTTTTCTTTATTATGGAAAATTTTGAAAATAAACAAAAGTTGAGAGAACAGTGTACTGACTTCTCTCATACCTATCACCCATCTGGACAACCATTCAGGCCAATCCTGCCTCATCCGTACCCCATCCATTTACCCCTCTCCTATTTTATTTTGAAATAAATCCTAGACATCATATCATTTTGTCTGTGAATATTTCAGAATGTGTTTCTAAAATATGTCTTCTCCTATTTTTCTTAAATAGCCAGAATACTATTATCATATCTAAATGAAAAAATGAACAATTTCTTAATATCATCAAAATGCTTTCTTTATGATGAGGGGGGAAATCTTTCCTTTTTTTTTGGCCATGCCACATGGCTTGTGGGATCTTAGTTCCCCAACCAGGGCTAGAACCAGTGCCCCCTGCAGTGGAAGCACCGAGTACTAACCACTGGACCATCAGGGAATTCCCTTTCTATTTTTTTTTCTTTATTAACATTTAAAAATTAATTTTATTTATTTACTTTGGCTCCACTGGGTCTTAATTTTGGCACACAGGATCTTCATTGCGGCATGCCGGACCTAGTTCCCTGACCAGGGATCAAACCCGGTGCCCCCTGCATTGGGAACCCAGAGTCTTACCCACTGTGCCACCAGGGACGTCCCTCCCTTTTCCATTTTTCAAAGCTAAATCTAGAGACTTGATCGATCATTTTGGGGGAGTAGTAATGAAAATTGATAGTCTTTTTGTTATCATTTCTAACGTTGCTAAATACCTCATATAACCCAACTAAGGATGAAAACTAGCAATATGAGGACTCTTTGAATTGTTTGGGTAGAACTGGGTGCAGATTATTATCTAGTTTTTACGTGTGAGTAAACTGACTCAAAGAAATGGTTTGTCGATGGTCATATAACCTGCAAACAACTTGTGCTGAAATTTGTCATTTGAACCATGCTCATTCCATAAATATTTGAGTTCAAGAAACTTACTATTTATATTTCTTTTTAAATGTCTATGGCCCACATTATTTTTATAACAAGGACATTCTTCCCTTTGATCACCTAATTTCTTTTATCTTTTGTTGTCTTAGAATTTTAAAGTACTTTCTCTCTCCTCTGTCCTATCCTAATTTTTAGCTGGTGGAGTGACTTTAGGGCTAATACAGGGGAAATTTTGGTCTCCAGCAGAGGATCGGTTGCAACTCTGAAAACAACTCAAGCAAATGGTCTACTGATAGTAGAACATTTCATTATAAAAAGTTCTTTTCAAATTCCAGGATATTGGTTGCTTGGTCACTGAAGAGTCTGTGCTACCATTCGCTAGCACCCTGGGTGTCTGAGCAGACCTGGTTAGGAATGTACTGCTCATTTTGAATGAGAAAAAAGGTTAGTGAAGCTGCCTCAAACATTGCAACACTCAAGTCAAATATTTTACATCTGCTGTATAGGTGATATAAAACATTAGTCTTTTAGAGCATACCCTAACATAAAAATAATGTCCATTTTGAGTGGTGCCAATTTTGATTACAAAATACCCCAGTATACCAACCTTTTTTATTTCTGTTCTTTAATTTTTAAGCCCTTGGACCTCTTAATTTCCCCAAAGTTTTATACACTGTCGAGTCAACAATTAACAGAAATGATAGTGCTGCTGAAATATGTCTTTGATATTGGTTCAGTTATATATCTGGAATGTTTATTCCCTTGGGCTTTCCAGCTGAGGGAGCCCAGCATGAACTCCTACTTTGGAAAATATCTGAGTGGGCAGATTTGTTTGCCACATTGCCCTCATTGTCTGTCTTTGTTTATTCAGCTGAAAAGCTGTGCTTGTCTCTTATACAGTCAGGCGTGAATCTCAAGGTCTCAGAAGCTGTTAAAATAGGTGGAAAAATTGTTTTGGGAAGGGAAAGGATGAAAATTGTTATCAGATATTGACATGATGTGCAATGAATGTGCTCTCTTAGGGAAGAGCATAATGACTTTAAGGTTGTTATCAAGCACAACTCTGATAACATTTTCATAGCCCTGTTTTATTAGGGTCTTTGATTTAATGCAATTTTCCTGTCTTCTGGGTAAGAGGCATTGATAATTCATTGGCACATATGATTTGTTTTTGCAACAATAGAAAAGTAGGTTTTTAGGACGTGAGCATACCATCTGGCCCAGGTAACGATAAATTTTCTCTGATTATAATAGCGTGCGTATGCTCTTGGCATTTACTTTTCTGGCTATCTTTGTCTCTCAACTGGATTATTTTATTTTAGCAGGCTGCTGAAAGGTCTCTTTGCCTTCATTCTTTCCCAATCCATTCTTTACATGCAGTCAGTTATATTTCTAAAATGAAGGTATAATCATGTTATGCTCTTTTGTATAAATCTCTTCCATGGCTACCCAGTTGCCCTTAAGAAAGCCCTTAACCTGTCACCACTCCTGCCTCCTATTCTATGTCAGAGCTATAATGAACTTTTCTCAGTTCTCTGTGCCCTGTTTTGCTTCCAGGTCATTACACAAACGTTGGTGTTTGGGATATTCTTCCTCTCTACTCTTAGCATGGCTAACCCTCCTCATTCTTTATGTCCCAGTCTAGATTTCTTCCTCTGGAAAGTCTTAATTAGGTGTTTCTCCCTGTGCAAACACATACCATGTTTTCCCATAACATTGTGGCATATTTCCATTTTAGTACTTATCACACTATATTGCTACTTTGTTTTCTCTTTATTAGACCTTAAGCTGTATAAGGGCAGGAACCTTTTCTTTTTTTCCACATTGTTATATCTTCAGCATCTAGAAATTATACTACTCACTTCTGGTACAAAACTAATATGTTGAATGATTGAATTAATAATCAAGTGCATTGCCAAGAATCTTTAACAACATCCGAGAAAAATTACGATTCTCTGTTTTCACATTCTTGATATTTTTCTTCTCATCTTCTAGTCATATTCATTCATTCATTAACTTATTTATTCATTTAATTATTCAACAGAACATTGCTTTGAACCTCTTCAGCCTCCATACCTTGCCCAGAAGCATGTGGAAAGTACATGTGTGTGCTTCTGTTGTCCATCCTATTGAAACTTGGACTCTTTAATACACACACATATAGTCCTTCCTCTCCCCGCCACAACCGCCATGTTTTGCTTCCTTGTATTGCTTTCCCTCGTTACTATTTAACTCTTCTGACGTACTAGATATTTAACCTGTTTAAGTTACTTATTGTATGTCTCCCCCTGCTTTGAGGTGAGGGCCATGAGGGCATGAATTTTGGTTTGTTTTATTTACTGCTGCATCCACAAGACCTAATACAATGTTTGGCACATGGTGAACCAATATATATATATTTGCTGAATGAATGAATACATTCATACCCTTAAATGTGCGTCTCTTTTTTCTTTACTCTTTTGGTGCCCCTGATTCAGTCCTGCTTCCAGTACTGTGCTGTTTATTTTTTCTGTCTTTCATTTTTTGGACTTTTACATTTAGTCCTATTTTGAGGCCATAATCTTGGCTACCCCAGGCAAATCCTGTTTATCCATTTTATAGCCTCAGGTGACCATTACTCAACTTAAATCTGACTTCTGCATCTCCTAACCTGGTATCTGAAGCCCAAAGAGCCATGTATGTGTGTATTGGGGAGGGGTGAGTATACATTCAGAGATAGATCAGATGTGAAACCTGTTCTTCTAGAACCTAAATATGACAAGTAGATAAATAACTATAGTACAAGATTGAGTAGGATAATATTAATAATGAGGAATATTAATCATTGGGGAGAAATGTATGTCTTATATATCATATTATATTCAATACAGTATTTCATATTGTGTGAAATATATCAAGCTTCCAGAAAAGCATAGAAAGTAATGTGGTAAGCATCCCCTGTATACCTACCTCTCAGCTTTGTAATATCTGAATTGTCTCCCACATTTGCTTTGGGTTTTTTTGTTTTGTTTTGAATGAAAATACTAGATATGACTAAAGCCTCCAGTTTTCCTCTTTTATCCAATTTTCTTCTTTCCCTACTTAGATGTAACCGCTATTCTGAATTTGGTTCTGTGTGTGTTCGTGCGTGTGTGCACACATGCATACACACACACGCACAATATAGGGTTGTTTTAATGTTTTAGACTTTGCATAATGGCATCTTCCCGTGCTTTTTTTCACTCAACATTTTTTTTTTGAGATTTATCTTTGCTGGTTCATGTAACTCTAGATTGTCTAAGTTGCTGTGTAGTTTACCAGTATATGAATATACCACAGTGTATCCATTTTATTATTGATAGCTATTTCAAATAATGCTTTTCTTTACTATTTTAAATAAAGCTGCAATGAACTTGCCCATGTCTCTTTCTTCACAAATAGGAGGCTTTCTCTGGGGCAGTGCATCGCAATTAATGTGCATAGGAATCACCTGGGTATCTTGTTAAAATGTAGATTCTGTCTCAGTTGGTCTGAGGTGGACCTGAGAATCTGCATTTCTTACAAGTTCCCAGGTGATGCAGATCCATGGACCACACTTTGAATTGCAAGGCAGTAGTAGGTTGTGGCACATCATTATCTTTCTAGATACTGCCACGCTGTTCTTTGACAATGTCGTACAGGTTTATATTTCCAACAGGAGTGTATGAGGGATTTGGTTGTCCCAGGAGTAGCCTCTTCTAGATAACTATTTAAATGTAATCTGCAGCCATTCTCTTCTTAAAATTAGAAAGATTTTTGGGTGGGAAAGCATGAAATAATAAAATTATTTCAGAGGATAGTTAACTTAACTACAATATTTCTTAGGAATTGATCTAAATTATATAGATATATAGATTTTAATTAAATAATATTCTAAAACTTCACTTGTTTCTTTCCAAATACTCCATTTTCCATTGTCAACCCAGACAGGGCTCAGGCTATAAGATGAACTATCCCAGATGCTGAAAGGGAAGGAGAACTGTGCATCAGGCACTGTGCTACATTGTTACATTTAATCCCCACATTTGTACAAGCTCACAGCTAAGTAATACAGCCAGTGTTTGTAGTCTAACCTGTCTGGCTTCAAGGTTTACATGGGAAATTAGTTTACTGCTCTTAGTTTCAGTTACCTTTAAAAAGGGAGTAGATCAGATAATTAGATCCTTAACTCCCAGCACTGAAGATTTCCTAGCTTCTTTGATAAATTAAGAAATGCATACACACATATTGTATGATGATAGCTTCTACCCACCTGTTTTTTCTGTTATAATTAAAAAGCACACATAAAATGTACCACTGTAACCATCTTTAAGTGTACAGTTTCAGGAGTGTTCACTGTTGTGAAACAGATCTTCAGAACTTTTTCATTTTGCAAATTTGAAACTCTATACTCATTAAACAGAACTCTCCCTTTTCTCCTCATCCCTGGTAACTGCCATTCTACTCTGTTTCTCTGAATTTGACTCCTTTAGTTACCTCTTATAAATGGAATCTTGTAGTATTTGTCTTTTTATGACTGATTTCATTTAACACAATGACTTTGTTTCATCCATGTTGTAGTAAGTGACACGATTTCCCTGCTTTTTAAGGCTGCATTATATATATATATATATATATATATATATATATATATATAT